>NW_027656200.1:0-140037 GCF_964235325.1 Thermobia domestica | reverse complement strand
GTATTGTGGAGTACAGCTGTGCAAGTAAGAGCAGAAAAATGGCAGGCGCATGGAGAAGTTGACGATATGAGATATTGTCATTACCTGGTGCTGTATTGCGGCGGTATTTGAGGACCTCTAAGATTTCGATTGAAGTAATGGGTGCCAGTAGTGGATCGTCGGGTTGAGGGAGTTGAATGAAGTTCGGCGCAAAGCGTGCTTGTTCTGGATCACCGACTGCAGTTATGTGCCGATCACTAGGATGAATAAAGAGAGGCGATGAGTGGGTGGTAAAAACCGCCTCGAAATGGTTGGCAAAGAGAGTGGCTTTCTCCAAGTCTGTAGTAGGGGCAGTGCCATTAGTAATTAACGGATATTGGGGTCTATGCTTCTGGAATGTTAGGCGTTTGAAGAGGTTCCAGAAGCGAGTGGGGTTGCGCTCGTCACGTAGCTGGTTACACGAAAGTCGCCAGTTCAGTCTCTTCCGTGCAATAATATAATGTTTTGCCATGCGCTGGAATTGGCGATGTAAGTGTAAGAAGTGGCGATCATTGGTGCGGTGATATTCAGTCAAATACTGATCAGATCGTGCGAGGATATTTAATACACCAGAAGGGAGATTTGGACGGCTCTTAGGTTGTGAGTATTTTGGAATGGAACATGCAGTACTGTGGTTTATTGCGGTCTCAAGTGTAGCGCAAAGTTGATCGACGTTGGCAATGGAGTCCAGTGTGGGAGTGAGGTTGCCGAGGTCGGTGGTGATAAGCTCTTGATAACGATCCCAGTTTGCTGCAGTAAAGTTATATTTAGGAGGTGAAGTGATGTCATCAGTTTTTGGTAAAGTCTGTGTGAGAGTCAGTAGGATCGGTAGATGGTCACTGCCCACAGAACCAAGAATTTCCACGGACGTCCGAGATAAAAGATTGTTAGACACGATGGCTACATCAGGGGTGGTATTGCTAGCGGGTCGAGTGTGTTGAGGTAGGGGAAGAAGAGTGCTATGGGTAGTTGCCAGGAAATCGGTAAATCGCTGTTGCTGCTCTGCAGTGCGAGAGGCGTAATTAATATCTGCTAGAAGTATATACGTACGGAAGTTCAAGTCAAGATAAGTGAGAAAATGGTACGGTAACGGCTGGGTAGATCGGACGTAAATAGTGGCAACTGTGAATGTAATAGACGGAAAGTAGATGGTTTGGATCACATGTTCAGAGTAGCGTTGTGGATTAGGGGGTAGAATATGACGCCGTGGAATAGAGTGTTTAACCGCTATAGCTGCTCCCCCGCGAGCTGGATGGGTCGATAGATCTGAGCGTGTAAGATGATAGTGGGGAAAATAATAACGTTCGCTGGACTTTAAGAAAGTTTCGTTGAGCAGTATACAGTCAACGGTATGTGCAGCCGCCATGGTTTCTAAAAGGACGCGATTGGTCCGTAATGATCTGATGTTAGAAAATAGGAGTTTGATTGGCCGTTTCCCCTGCGTGCGAGTATTCATGGTGGTGTATCAGAATGGAAATGAAAGTAAGTTGAAAGCCCAGAGTATGTAGCAGCCATATGGAGGTGGAAAATATCGTGGGCTGCTTTCGTGGCATGAGTAAGAATAGCTTCCCGTTGATAGGGAAAGGTATTCTGAAGAACGAGAGTGATAAATTGAAGCATTGTTTCGACTGTAGGTGGCGGTAGGAGTGAAGTTTGGGTGCCTATAGATACCTGGGTTGCCGGATGAATACGAAGAGGCACTACGGTTTCCGGTTTATCGGGTAAAGGCTTCGGTTTCTGGGGGCACTGATACGAATAAGTCGGATGAGGTCCACCACAGGTATTGCAGTTAGCAGGTTGCTGTAAGTTAGGACAATTTTTCAGCTTATGGGTGCCTTTACAGTGTGGGCAGACGGATGGCAGAGTGCATTTGTTTGTAGGATGTGAATTATAGGCGAGACAATTTTCGCAGCGGATGGAGAGAGGCGGGGGAGTACGTGACGCTTCCACCCTATGGTGGCAGCGGTAGATATAAACGCCATTCTGGAGAAGTTCGTCAATAAGCGTCTGATCGTCTGTAAGTAGGCGCACCATGTAAGTTGGACCAGTAGCATTCTTAATACGTAAGGCTCGTGTTGGATGATAGCCGTCCTCTTTCAGTTCGTCCAAGATCTCTTTTTCCGTTAGGTTGGGATCTACACCACGAATCACCACGGATAATAAGGGCGTGCGACGTGGTGGCGGTGGAGTTTTCTGAGTGGGTGTTTTCAGAAGAGTAATCTTTGCATTGGTGCCAAACATAGCTGGTCCGACCTTGTAAATGAGATGGTCATATAAGCCTGGATTAGTTGTTTTTAGTAAGATGCCATTTTGGGTTTTGATTAGTTGCTGAAGATCAAGGCGGGTACAGTACCGCATGAGCTGGAGGTACATTGGTTTGATGTTGAAATACTCTGGTTTTAAATTAGTGAAGAGGATGGTAAAGTTAGACGTAGATGGTTGATCTATGATTATTGGCTCCTCAGTGGATGAGGTAGAAGCAGAAGCTACGGATGGTTGTGGCGGTTTAGGCTTCGGTGGACTGAGGAGAGCCTCAGTATATTTGAGCTTCTTGATGTGAGTCGGTGATCGGGAACGATCTCTATCTCGAACAGGAGAACCAAGAGAGACAGAAGAAGCTCCTGAGGAGGTGCGTTCTCGTTCTCGTGGCCGTGGACGACGATCCTGAGGTGGCCCCATCACAGTTGCAGGGAGAGTATGACGCCCTGATGGATTGTCAGCGGGGTTAGGAGGTCCCGGCATGATCAGTAATGAAAGGCGAGAGTGCTAACACCGAAGTGTTACGTCGCCAACTAGTAGATGTTAGTAAGTGCCTGGTGTTTCGCACACTAAAAGTGTAGCGCCCCACACAGGTATAAGTAGACTGTACGACCAAGTTAGTAACAAAGGCCCTGACTAGAAATGTGCGGCTCGGACCGTGAGGCCGATGTCGACTCTATAACAGAATCCTCCGCAAAGAGACTGTGCGGCTCGGACCGTGAGGCCGATGTCGACTCTATAACAGAATCCTCCGCACGTTAGCTGAACAACGAGATGAATAACAAGATGAGCTAAGATCGCACGACACATAGACTTTCGTCTAGAGTCGCAAGGTCAGTATGACGAGAGCACGCGGTTTTCCGGTTTATATTATCAATGTTTCAGCAGCTGGGGTGAGAGTTAGTGGTGTTAGACACCTTTCATTCAATCCAAAATAGATATGGCCCAAATAAATGTAAATCTTAGACGCTGCTATTTGGTTCCAATAAGTGCGTTCAATTTCATGCTTGTGTAATTTGCGGTTCTATCTAGATTTGAAATTGCACTACTAGCATATATTTAAGAAGTCCCTATACATACAAAGCTGCTAAGCAACCCATCCGCCATGTTGGTGCCATTCACAACATCCAGTATATATTGCATGAAATCGGAAAATTACATTTATTAAAGCAATCTCAATGTTTCATCAGCTTTTCATGGATTATTTCCCAATCATTCCATTGTTAAATGTTATTGTTTTCGTATTGTAAACAGCCAGAAAATTGTTGCATAGCAATAGTGCGCTCACAGATAGAACAGTTTCGGTTTGCGTTACACAGTTGGAAATAGGCATCAAATATCTTCAAGAAAGCACAACCAACTACATATACGTACATTTGAAAACATAAATAGCTGTAAACTATACCATAATCATTTTATTCCTCTCTGTTGTGCCGATGTTCAAGACGTAAAACAAGAAGAAATGCCAACAGATGGCAGTAGATTGCTCACTGATGGTAGTAACCGAGTGCAGGCAGGTAATTTCTCGTCATCATATAAAAATGTTTCTATTTTCTGTGTTTTCTATTTCCTAGTGACTTTTCTGCCTACATTAAAATGAGTACTAGTGCAGACAACACATCTATGTTTGTGGTATAATTGTAACCTCTCACTGTCGATTCGTTGACGCAGTTTGATTGGGCAAATGACTTGGATTTCATCAGCATACTTACCTGGCGTAGGGGCTACCGTGATCAGCAAGGCGGTTCCCCCGGGGTGAGATCCTTCCATTGCACTTCGGTTGGGTTGACCCCCGCGAATACCCCAAACGTGGGTATCTCGGGCGCGTAATTTTTGTTAGTCGGGACTGCGTTCGCGCTGTCCCGGAATAAAACAATTCAAACATAGACACTAGTTGGGAAGCTCAGTGGTAGAGTGCCAACTACTACTGCGATGGTTTCGGTTTGTAGTTGTGAGTGTTCTCAGACTTTCATAATCATCCGTCTTGTGTAGCCTTTAAACTGTGCCGTGCGTGTAAAACTGAAACATTTCCCACTCTCACTTCTTACAGATATATATCCTGATTCATACGGAAACTACAAAACGTGATATATCCAAGCAGTCCATCTATCCAAGTACTAACACTGCTTCACTTTGGTGATCCAACGAGGACTAGTATTCTCAACGTAGCATGGCCCTTCGCTACATGTTACTTCATTTTCTCCCAAATGTGGCAGGCTCAGTGCTAGAGCACTTACTTCGATACCCACACAAGTAAATTTGTGATCAACAATATCGTGTCCCTGGGATTTCACACACATTCTCATTCCACCAAATTTTCCATCATCACTCACTTGTCTTACCCCTTACTTTTAGCCTGAAGTTCAAAAAAAAAAAAAATGGGGTGTTAAACTGAATGATTTCATTTTTTCTTCTTCTTATTCTCTCTGTAATAAAGTAAAAAAAAAAAATCATTCCATCGTATCACCAGTATTCATTTAAAAAAATAAATAAATAAAATAAGAAATTAAAGAAACAAATACATAAAAAGTGATAAAAGTAGTTAAAAAGAGAGAAACGAATAGGATTTTAAACAAAATACAACATTTATTATTGGCATAAAAATACATAAATGGAAAGCTATATAAATGGAGAAATTGAATAAATTAATAGAATAAATATTCATAACTTTCATAGGCAACAAATTGAACATGAGAAAATGACAAATACAAGATGGATATAAATTGAATATTGTAAAATAGAAAATGAAGAAAACAGTTGTTTTTCTTTAATCAAAAAAAAACTCAAAGCTTTCCTCTCGTAAATTATAAATATTTACTGATGTGACTTCCTTCAAGAACCGCCACTAAAACATGTTCGATTTCGACGTGTTAAATATTTCAAAAACTATCATCGTTGTGAACAAGAATTTCCACATGAGTCAAGTGTGTGCGAAACTTGTCCCAAGAAATGGTTTTGACTGACGACCGAAAACTCTCGCCAAGTGGAAATTTGTGAAAACGTTTTGGGATTGTGTAAAAATGATTCTCACTCTTTGGGTAATGTTATCATGGGTGACATTCCAATACGACGCCAAAACAAAGAGGCAAATGCTAAATGGCACACGTCGACGTCGCACAACACTATGCTCATTGTGTTTTCTGACATTAGGCGGATCGTTCACCATGAGTTTGTGTCTCCGGACACAAGTCTAAATTTCACGTACAAGTCCTCAACAGACTGAGTGAGAGCAAGGATTCAGCGGTGATTGGATACTTTATCATGACAATGCGCCAGCCCACACTGTCCTGGGCGTGACCAATTACCTGGCCAAATCTAACGTGGCAATTCTGCCATCCTACAGTCCGGACTTGGCTCCCTCAGGCTTCTTTTTGTTTCCCCGTTCGAAATCCTCCCTGAAAGGACATCGTTACAGAACAATTGACGTGGTGAAAGCAGCTTTTGAAATGGCTTTAAACGCATTGCCAACACAGACCTTCCAGGATGCCTTTGCTGATTGGAAATCACGCTGCCAAAGATGGATCGACGCAAGAGGGCAATAGATTGAATAATGCTAATCCACATTATGTAAATAAATGTGGTGACATTACTTTCCGGACAGACCTTGACCATCTTGCAGAAAGAATGTCACTTGCACCATGAATGAGGCTTCATGTAGAACTCGAACCCATGACCCACCAAGATGAGAGAGAAGAACTATGGTTGAATTTGATTTAGGTGTGCCGATCCCAACTGTACTGCAATGCTGGGCCGACACGTGGTGAGGGTGTGGCAAGCCACAACCACCTCACCTCAGTCCAAAAATCAGTTTAATATTCTGGACCCACAATGTGGGTCGTATCAGATATTAAGCTGATAAGAACAGATACTACACTTTGATCTTAGCCAAAAGGCCGAGAAGCGATGACGAGAGCTTTTTTTTTTTTTTTTTTTTTTTTACCTGCAGTTTCATTCCCAGTCGAAACTGGGCGGGCCACAGAAGGTAACGCCTTCTCTGGGGCCAGTGAAAACGGAGTTGTTGGTATCTTTTGTTTATAGATGGGCTCAGGATGCTATTAAATGGACAGTTGTATATTCATTATTATATCTAGGGATGCGGGAGAAGAAGTGCATGAGCGTGGATGAAAACCCAAATGTGGAGGACAGAGGTTACGGATTATAGATATGCGGATGGCAATGATATATGCGACGACGTGGGTTATAGGTAGCAGTGGCCTCTTCTTGGTCATGTAAAGCGAGTAGATGGTCAACTGGAGGATAGGCATGCCGTGGTTGTGCAGGAGTCTGGTCTACTAATTCACCAAGGATAGGATGTCCTTCCGCTATACGGCGCTGTATGTAACGAGTGCGCAGGCGATACAGATGCGGTAAGAGCGTGGGAATGGTGGTGCGGCGGTAGACCTCTTGAGTAGGAGTATGTGGCGGTAATGAGTATGCAAGCCGCAGAGCATGACGTTCCAGGACTTGTAATTTGTCGTAGAAGTGCTGTGGAGCTGACAACCAGGCAATATGACCATGTGTAAGGGCAGGGCGGACAAAAACTTTGTACGTATGGAGAATAAGTCTAGTGTTGAGACCCCAGTTGGTGCCGCAGAGACAGCGCAACAAATTTATACGACGTCTAATCTTAGCTTGTAAAAGGGAGAGATGGGCGGTCCAGGTAAGGTGTTTGTCAAATATGACGCCTAGATATTTGACACTGTTTGACAAGGTCAACGGTGAGTCAAGAAGCGTAAGATGTAGACGCTCGGGATTTCTAGTTAGACAAAATTTGTTGCGGTTGCGGGCGAATAATGCCATTTGGGTCTTGGAGGGGTTTAATTTCAGCTTCCACTTCAGACACCAGCTGACGAGCTTATCGAGTGCTGGTTGGAGAGTGATGTTGATACGATCAACAGAGGAACACAAGGCGATATAGGCGGTGTCGTCAGCAAATTGGAGTGCGTGGATGGGCGGCCGAGGTTGGGGCATATCTGCTACATATAAGATGTATAGTAAGGGGGAGAGCACTGAGCCTTGTGGTACACCAGCGCGAAGAACAAAATGGTGGGATTGAGCCTGGTTAATTTGGATATAAGCTGAACGTTGATGGAGAAAATTTGCTATGAGGCGAACGTACGGTAAAGGAATAATACGTAGTAGTTTGAAAAGAAGGCCTTGATGCCACACAGTATCGAATGCTCGTTCGACGTCAAATGAGATGAGGACAGAAGGCAGTCGTTTATTCAAGTGGTTAACCAGGAGGCTGGAGAGTTTGAGCAGTTGATCAGTAGTGCTGAATGATGGTCTGAAGCCAGCTTGCGTTGGGGGTAGAAGATGATGAGTTTGGAGATAAGAATGAAGGCGTGTGACCATAATACGCTCCATAGTTTTGCTGAAGACGTTAGTTAGACTAATTGGGCGGTATGATCCGACGTTGGTTGGATCTTTGTCCGGTTTCAGAAAAACTACTATTTTGGCGAGCTTCCAAAGAGCTGGAAAATGGCCAGTCGTGAGAATAGTAGTATACAACTGGGCGAGCACATTATGGAATTCCGGTGGGGCTTGCCGAACTTGGTTATATGTGATAGTGTCGGCCCCAGGTGCTGTATTGCGGCGTCGACGAAGCATAGTTACTATTTCAGGACTAGTGATTGGAGCTGTCAAGGAATTAGTCGGATCAGGTTGATGGGCCATGTCAGGTGTAAATAATGGTCGCTCAGGATTACCCAAAGTGGTAATATGACGGTATGATGGATGGGAAAACAATGGAGCACTGTGAGGGGTGAAGACAGCCTCAAAGTGGTTAGCGAAGGCGACTGCTTTGTCAGAATCCGTCGTAGGGACGTTGCCATCAACAAGAATAGGATAGTGGGAGCCCCGGCGTTGGTAAGTAAGACGTTTAAATAAGTGCCAGAATTTAGTGGCATTGGTTTCGTTGCGCAACTCGTTGCATGAGGTTCGCCAGTCGAGTCTTTTCCGGGCTATGAGGTACTGTTTGACCATGCGTTGGAACTGTCGATGCAGTATGAGAAAGTGTGCATCGTGAGTCCGCCTGTATTCAGTCAAAAGGGCATGTGACCGGTGAAGGAGAATGACTGCATGAGGTGGTAAACTCGGTCGATGTGAGTGGATTGAACGTTTCGGTACTGCATGTTCAGTAGCCCCTGCAATGATTGTACTAAGAGACATGGAAACATGGTCAATGTCGTCTAAAGATGAGATTTCGGTGCGAGTAAAAGCCAGTTGCTCAGAAATATAGGTTCGATATTTCTCCCAGTCGGCTTTGGCGAAATTGTAGGTCGCAGAGGATGCTGGTGGTTCCTTGGGTTTGGTGCCAGGAGGAGTTATTGTAAGCAGAACTGGGAGATGGTCGCTGCCAACCGAGCTAAGTACATCCACAGAAGAGTTGGGGAGCAGATTGTTACTGACTATAACCACATCAGGTGTGGTGTCACTCTCAGGCCGTGTGTGGTGGGGCAGAGGAATACAAGAACTATGCGTGGTATGTAGGAAGTCCTGGAAACGCTGTTTCTGCGCCGAAGTGCGTGAGTGGTAATTAAGATCTGCAAGAACTACGTAAGTTTTGAAGTTGACATCCAGGTAAGTGAGAAAGCGGTATGGCAAAGGTTGAGTAGATCGGACGTATATGGTTGCCAGGGTCAGAGTAAGGGCTGGAAAGTAGACGGTGCTGATGACGTGTTCGGAGTACTGGTCAGGATACGGTGGTATGACGTGACGACGAGGTAAGGATTGTCTGATGGCAATGGCGGCTCCACCTCGAGCAATGTTATTAGGGAGATCACTACGTAACAGGTGGTAGTGTGGAAAGTAGTACCGGTCAGTTGGCTTCAAAAAAGTTTCATTGAGTGCAAGACAATCAACGTTGAGTGAGGTCGTCATGGTTTCAAGCAATACCCGATTAGTCTTGAGCGAGCGGATATTGGAGAAGAGCAATTTAACTATCTTATTTCTGTTCCCCGCCATCTTGATCAGGAGGTGTAGATTCAGAATGGAAATGAAAATGGGAATATAGGCCGGAATAAGTGGCTGCCATATGGATATGGAATATGTCATAAGCAGCTTTTGTTGCATGTGATAGAATGGCCTCGCGTTGAAACGGGAAAGCATTTTGTAAAACTAGAGTGATGAACTGCAAGACATTTTCGACTGTGGGAGGTGGAAGTAAAGAGGTTTGAGTGCCAGTCGAAACACTTGTATGTAGTCGGAGCGGCACCACTGTCTCTGGTTTATCTGGCAGCGGCTTCGGTTTATTTTTGCACTGATAAGAGTAAGTGGGATGGTCGCCATTACAGGTGTTGCACACAGGAGGTTGTTGAAGGAGGGTGCAGTTTTTGATCTTGTGTTGGCCTTTGCAGTGTGCACAGATGGATGGAAGAGTGCATTGATTGGTCGGATGTGAGTTGTAGGTGAGACAGTTTTCGCATCGTCGAGAGAGAGGTTGTGGCGTGCGAGAAGCCTCAACTCGATGGTGACAACGGTAAATAAAAACACCATGTTGGAGAAGATCATCTATGAGTGTTTGGTTGTCAGTAAGCAGTCTGACCATGTAAGTAGGACCTGTTGCATTTTTGATGCGAAGTGCACGACTGGGATGGATATCATCAGCCTTGAGTTCATCTAACAGTTCTTGTTCGGTGATGCTAGGGTCAACGCCACGAATCACTACAGACAGTAAAGGGGTTCGTTGAGGTGGAGGTGGTGTTTTCAAACCTGGAGATTGCAGTAACTGGACTTTGGCATTGGTGCCGAACATGGCTGGTCCGACTTTGTAGATGATATGTTGATATAGATTCGGGTTTGTAGTTTTGAGGATAATGCCATTCTGTGTTTTGATTAGTTGTTGTAAATCAAGGCGAGTGCAGTAACGGACCAGTTTCAGATAGAAAGATTTAACATTATGGAGTGCTGGATCCAGCTGCGTGAAGAGAATGGTGAGTAGCGCAGGATTCGGAGTAATACCAGTCATAGGTTGGGCAACAGAAGTGCTTGCGATAGTATGGGAATCAGATTCAACAGAAGCGGTCTTGGAAGGACTCTTGAGAGCCTCAGTGTAGGATGGTTTAGAGGGAGAGCGAGAGCGTTCGCGGGCCCTAGGTGGGGAGCCATCGGAAGACTGTGAGGTGCTAGGTGGTTTGGTGCGCTTTTGTGAACGTGCCGATTCCCGACGTGATTCCCTAGGCGGTCCCATCGAGGGTAATCCTTGATGTTTACCCTGGGAAGAGAAGTCCGGTGTCTTAGGCATGAGTCGTCTTAGATGACGTCCGAAAAGCCGGAGCTCTTCTTTCGTCTAGTAAGATTGAGATCACTACCAATAAAGGATAAAGCAATACTCAAGTAATAATATGGTTTGAGATCACTACCAATTAAGGATAAAGCAATACTCTGATCAACGAAGCTAGATGTTAGTAATAATTAGTTGGCGTGCTCGCTAATCACAAAGTGATGCTGCTGTGCCAAATTATGAGCGGACTTTCGAACCAGTTAGCAAAAACAAAAGACAAAGAATTCACCACAATGCCAAGCACGAGGTAAATGCAAAAATAAATGTTCCCTCCGAAAGATGAAAATCTTTCGTCTATCCCTTTAATAGAATGACTGCACAAGTCTCAAGAATACGTTTGCAATACTCTATCACCGTTTGTGCAGCGAGAACTATAAGTAGGGTTAGGAATATTTGAGTATGACGAGAGCACGCGGTTTTCCGGTTTATATTATCAATGTTTCAACAGCTGAGGTGAGAGTTAGTGGTGTTAGACACCTTTCATTCAATCCAAAATAGATATGGCCCAAATAAATGTAAATCTTAGACGCTGCTATTTGGTTCCAATAAGTGCGTTCAATTTCATGCTTGTGTAATTTGCGGTTCTATCTAGATTTGAAATTGCACTACTAGCATATATTTAAGAAGTCCCTATACATACAAAGCTGCTAAGCAACCCATCCGCCATGTTGGTGCCATTCACAACATCCAGTATATATTGCATGAAATCGGAAAATTACATTTATTAAAGCAATCTCAATGTTTCATCAGCTTTTCATGGATTATTTCCCAATCATTCCATTGTTAAATGTTATTGTTTTCGTATTGTAAACAGCCAGAAAATTGTTGCATAGCAATAGTGCGCTCACAGATAGAACAGTTTCGGTTTGCGTTACACAGTTGGAAATAGGCATCAAATATCTTCAAGAAAGCACAACCAACTACATATACGTACATTTGAAAACATAAATAGCTGTAAACTATACCATAATCATTTTATTCCTCTCTGTTGTGCCGATGTTCAAGACGTAAAACAAGAAGAAATGCCAACAGATGGCAGTAGATTGCTCACTGATGGTAGTAACCGAGTGCAGGCAGGTAATTTCTCGTCATCATATAAAAATGTTTCTATTTTCTGTGTTTTCTATTTCCTAGTGACTTTTCTGCCTACATTAAAATGAGTACTAGTGCAGACAACACATCTATGTTTGTGGTATAATTGTAACCTCTCACTGTCGATTCGTTGACGCAGTTTGATTGGGCAAATGACTTGGATTTCATCAGCATACTTACCTGGCGTAGGGGCTACCGTGATCAGCAAGGCGGTTCCCCCGGGGTGAGATCCTTCCATTGCACTTCGGTTGGGTTGACCCCCGCGAATACCCCAAACGTGGGTATCTCGGGCGCGTAATTTTTGTTAGTCGGGACTGCGTTCGCGCTGTCCCGGAATAAAACAATTCAAACATAGACACTAGTTGGGAAGCTCAGTGGTAGAGTGCCAACTACTACTGCGATGGTTTCGGTTTGTAGTTGTGAGTGTTCTCAGACTTTCATAATCATCCGTCTTGTGTAGCCTTTAAACTGTGCCGTGCGTGTAAAACTGAAACATTTCCCACTCTCACTTCTTACAGATATATATCCTGATTCATACGGAAACTACAAAACGTGATATATCCAAGCAGTCCATCTATCCAAGTACTAACACTGCTTCACTTTGGTGATCCAACGAGGACTAGTATTCTCAACGTAGCATGGCCCTTCGCTACATGTTACTTCATTTTCTCCCAAATGTGGCAGGCTCAGTGCTAGAGCACTTACTTCGATACCCACACAAGTAAATTTGTGATCAACAATATCGTGTCCCTGGGATTTCACACACATTCTCATTCCACCAAATTTTCCATCATCACTCACTTGTCTTACCCCTTACTTTTAGCCTGAAGTTCAAAAAAAAAAAAATGGGGTGTTAAACTGAATGATTTCATTTTTTCTTCTTCTTATTCTCTCTGTAATAAAGTAAAAAAAAAAAAATCATTCCATCGTATCACCAGTATTCATTTAAAAAAATAAATAAATAAAATAAGAAATTAAAGAAACAAATACATAAAAAGTGATAAAAGTAGTTAAAAAGAGAGAAACGAATAGGATTTTAAACAAAATACAACATTTATTATTGGCATAAAAATACATAAATGGAAAGCTATATAAATGGAGAAATTGAATAAATTAATAGAATAAATATTCATAACTTTCATAGGCAACAAATTGAACATGAGAAAATGACAAATACAAGATGGATATAAATTGAATATTGTAAAATAGAAAATGAAGAAAACAGTTGTTTTTCTTTAATCAAAAAAAAACTCAAAGCTTTCCTCTCGTAAATTATAAATATTTACTGATGTGACTTCCTTCAAGAACCGCCACTAAAACATGTTCGATTTCGACGTGTTAAATATTTCAAAAACTATCATCGTTGTGAACAAGAATTTCCACATGAGTCAAGTGTGTGCGAAACTTGTCCCAAGAAATGGTTTTGACTGACGACCGAAAACTCTCGCCAAGTGGAAATTTGTGAAAACGTTTTGGGATTGTGTAAAAATGATTCTCACTCTTTGGGTAATGTTATCATGGGTGACATTCCAATACGACGCCAAAACAAAGAGGCAAATGCTAAATGGCACACGTCGACGTCGCACAACACTATGCTCATTGTGTTTTCTGACATTAGGCGGATCGTTCACCATGAGTTTGTGTCTCCGGACACAAGTCTAAATTTCACGTACAAGTCCTCAACAGACTGAGTGAGAGCAAGGATTCAGCGGTGATTGGATACTTTATCATGACAATGCGCCAGCCCACACTGTCCTGGGCGTGACCAATTACCTGGCCAAATCTAACGTGGCAATTCTGCCATCCTACAGTCCGGACTTGGCTCCCTCAGGCTTCTTTTTGTTTCCCCGTTCGAAATCCTCCCTGAAAGGACATCGTTACAGAACAATTGACGTGGTGAAAGCAGCTTTTGAAATGGCTTTAAACGCATTGCCAACACAGACCTTCCAGGATGCCTTTGCTGATTGGAAATCACGCTGCCAAAGATGGATCGACGCAAGAGGGCAATAGATTGAATAATGCTAATCCACATTATGTAAATAAATGTGGTGACATTACTTTCCGGACAGACCTTGACCATCTTGCAGAAAGAATGTCACTTGCACCATGAATGAGGCTTCATGTAGAACTCGAACCCATGACCCACCAAGATGAGAGAGAAGAACTATGGTTGAATTTGATTTAGGTGTGCCGATCCCAACTGTACTGCAATGCTGGGCCGACACGTGGTGAGGGTGTGGCAAGCCACAACCACCTCACCTCAGTCCAAAAATCAGTTTAATATTCTGGACCCACAATGTGGGTCGTATCAGATATTAAGCTGATAAGAACAGATACTACACTTTGATCTTAGCCAAAAGGCCGAGAAGCGATGACGAGAGCACCTTTTTTTTTTTTTTTTTTTTTTCCACATGTCTTTCATTCCCATCCGAGGATGGGCGGGCCGCAGACGGTTATGCCGTCTCTATGGCCAGAGATGTAGATCAATTATTGATGATAGGAATATGAGAAAGTTGCAGGCTGTGATGAAATGTTAGGTAGTAGAAAGTGTCATCTGATATGTGGTGAGATGAGAGTCTGTTAGGCTTTGACGTAATGCTGGAGTTTCCGGAGTGTGCTAGAGATATAAAGCTATTCGGGAGGCCAGGTTGAGATCATGGACGGTGGATGTGTTCATAGGCGTTGTAGATACGGCGATTCGGGTTGTAGTGCACAGGTGAGTGGTCTTGTTCATAGATGGCTAACAGGTGGTCTATTGGTGGATAGGCACATTTGGGTACCGCAGGCGTTGATTGGAGCAGTTCATCAATAATAGGATGAGCATTTTCAACACGTGTAAAGATATAACGTGCGCGTAAGCGCCTAAGATGTGGGAGTAAAGTTGGCATGGTGGTTTGCCGGTAGAGCTCCCTTGTTGGCGTATGTTGAGGCAGAGAATACGCAATGCGTAATGCCCGCCGTTCAAGTAGTTGGATACGGTCATAAAATTTTGATGTCGCTGATAGCCATGCAAGATGACCATGTGTGAGCGCAGGACGGACGAACACTTTATAGGTGTACAGGAGGAGTTGGGCGTTAAGTCCCCACGTTGTGCCCTTTAGGTGTCTGAGCAAATTGAGACGATGGCGGATGTTGGCGTCCAAGAGACGAAGATGAGCATTCCACCTTAGATGTTTATCAAAGGTGACACCTAGATATTTGAGAGTGTCATGAAGCGGCAGACGGGTGTCTAGAAGTGTAATGCGGAGGCGCTCGGGATCCCGTGTGGGGCAACATTTTTTATTACGGGCAAACAAGGTCATTTGCGTTTTGAGAGGATTGAGTTTCAATTTCCATTTTAGGCACCACCCGACAAGGTCGTCCAACGCAGGTTGAAGTGTGGCGTTAATTTTGTCTACTGAAGAGCCAAGTGCCAGGTAAGCGGTGTCATCTGCAAATTGGAGAATATGCACAGGAGGCCGTGGTTGGGGCATATCAGCGACATATAGGAGGTATAGAAGTGGGGATAGAACTGAGCCCTGCGGTACACCGGCCCGTAAGACAAAGGTTGGTGATTTGGCATTATTAATCTGAATATAAGCGGTGCGACCATGAAGGAATTGGGCTATGAGGCGCACATAGGGGAACGGCAAGAGAGACGTAAGTTTAGAAATCAAGCCAGCATGCCAAACCGTGTCAAATGCGCGTTCGATATCGATGGAAACCAGGACAGCTGGAAGGCTTTTATTTATGTGATTGACCAAGAGCGATGATAGTTTCAGAAGTTGGTCATTGATGCCAAAAGATGGACGGAATCCAGCTTGGGTAGATGGTATTAGTGCTCTTTCCATGATATATGGGTGGAGGCGCTTCTGAAGGATACGCTCAAATGTCTTGCTGAAGGCGGATGTAAGGCTAATGGGACGATAGGATGCCACTGAGGTGGGGTCCTTCTGAGGTTTTAAAAAGACGACAATTTTGGCGAGTTTCCACGCTGGTGGAAAATAGCCGGTTATGAGCATGGTTGAGTAGATTTGAGCGAGCAAGACCAAGAACACGGCTGGTGCATGCAGTAGTTGGCGATAAGAGACAGTATCGTGGCCTGGTGCGGTATTGCGACGGTATTTCAGTACATCATAGATTTCTTGAGGTGTAATCGGTGCCAGTATTGGATCAGTGGGCTGCGGCTGGTGGGTGAAATCTGGAGTAAAACAGGCTTGTGTAGGAGAACCCGTTGTTTCTATAGTACGATCATGGGGATGAGTGAAGATAGGGTCCGAATGTGGAGTAAAAACTGCTTCAAAATGGCGTGAGAAAAGTGTGGCTTTATCATGGTCCGTGGTAGGGGCAATACCGTCAGCCAGGATCGGATACGTGGGCACATGTTTCTGGAACGTGAGACGTTTGAAAAGGTTCCAGAACCTGGTCGGGTTTCGCTCCTCGCGAAGTTGATTGCAGGATAGTCTCCAATGTAGGCGCTTTCTTGCAATGATATAGTGTTTCGCCATGCGTTGGAATTGGCGATGGAGATGTAGAAAGTGGCGATCGTTGGTGCGCTGGTATTCAGTTAGGTACTGGTGCGAACGAGTTAGAATATCTATGGCGTGGGCTGGAAGATTGAGGCGGTTCTTATGTTGTACAGATTGAGGAACAGAGCGGGCGGTGCCGTGAAGGATGGCGTTCTCTAACGTGGTACAAAGCTGATCCAGGTTGGCAGGTGAATCTAGCTTGGGATTGAGGCCATCTAGAGCGGCGGTAATATCCTCTTGATACAGGTCCCAGTTTGCTTGGGCGAAATTGTATTTGGGGACCGGATCGATTGGAGGATTTGATGGAGGCGTCTGGGTAATGGAGAGGAGAATCGGTAAATGATCGCTTCCAACAGACCCGAGAATTTCTACAGTCGTCCGAGAGAGTAGATTATTGGAGACTATCGCTATGTCGGGTGTAGTGTTACTATCTGGGCGAGTATGGTGCGGGAGTGGAAGAACAGAACTATGGGTGGTAGCCAGGAAGTCAGTAAAGCGCTGCTGTTGTTCTATGGTGCGAGATTCGTAATTAATATCAGCCAGGAGAATATAAGTTCGGAAGTTGAGATCCAGATAGTTGATGAATTGATAAGGTAAAGGCTGCGTAGAGCGGACGTATATGGTGGCTATAGTTAACGTAATGGAGGGAAAGTAGACTGTAGTAACAACATGTTCAGAGAAGCGTTGACAGTTTGGTGGTATAATTTGTCGTCGCGGTATGGTTTGTTTGACCGCGATAGCGGCACCTCCGCGAGCTGGACGTTGTGGTAGGTCGGCTCTGAGAAGGTTATAATGAGGAAAGTAGTATCGCTCATTAGGTTTTAGAAACGTTTCATTCAGGAGGATGCAGTCTACTTTATGTGTGGCAGCCATGGTTTCTAATAAGACCCGATTGGTACGCAAGGAGCGAATATTTGAAAAGAGAAAGGTGATTGGCCGTTTCCCCCGTGTGCGAGTATTCATGTTGGGGCATCAGAGTGGAAATGGAAATAAGTTGAGAGCCCGGAGTAGGTAGCAGCCATATGGAGATGAAAGATGTCATATGCTGCTTTAGTGGCGTGGGTAAGGATTGTTTCCCGTTGATATGGGAAGGTGTTTTGAAGCACAAGAGTGATGAACTGCAGGATGTTTTCAACGGTGGGTGGTGGTAGTAGAGACGTTTGAGTGGCGGTGGAGACTTGCGTTGCTGGGTGGATGCGAAGTGGTACCACAGTTTCTGGTTTGTCCGGCAAAGGTTTGGGCTTTTGCGGACATTGATAAGAATAGGTGGGGTGGGGTCCACCACAGGTATTACAGTTGGCCGGTTGTGCGAGATTTGGGCAGGTTTTCAACTTATGAGCGCCTTTGCAGTGCGGGCACACAGACGGTAAGGTGCACTTATTAGTGGGGTGAGAGTTGTACGTTAGACAATTCTCGCACCGTAAAGACAGAGGTGGCGGAGTGCGCGATGCTTCCACCCGGTGGTGGCATCGATAGATGTAAACGCCATTTTGAAGCAGCTCGTCAACTAGATTTTGGTCGTCGGTAAGGAGTCGGACCATATAGGTCGAACCATTGGCGTTTTTAATACGCAGTGCCCTCTTGGGATGGTAGCCTTCTTCTTTCAGTTCGGCGAGGATCTCGTTTTCAGTGAGAGTCGGATCAACGCCACGGATAACCACCGATAATAGTGGAGTGCGACGGGGCGGCGGAGGGGTTTTTTGGTTGGGTGATTTCAATAGCTGTATTTTAGCATTAGTCCCGAACATGGCTGGCCCAACTTTGTATATCAGATGGTCATAGAGTTGAGGATTGGTAGTTTTAAGTATGACACCGTTCTGGGTTTTCACCAGTTGTTGCATATCGAGACGAGTGCAATATCTGGTAAGCTGAAGATACATGCCTTTGATTGAGAAGTATTCTGGTTTTAAGTTGCTGAATAGAATGGTGGATACGTTAGTGGCAGAGTTGTCAACTATGATGTTTTCATCGGTAGAAGTGGATGCTAAGGGTGGCTCTTCAGTACGGCGCTTAGGTGGGCTGAGTAGAACGTCAGTGTATTTCGGTTTCTTAATAGTAGTAGGAGATCGAGAGCGATCCCTATCCCTAACAGGAGACGTGGTAGAAGAAGATGCACCAGATGATGTGCGTTCACGTTCACGTTCTCTTGGCCGGGTTCGACGATCTTGGGGTGGCCCCATGACCGTGGCAGGAAGAGAATGTCGCCCAGACGGAGTGTCTGACGTGGTAGGAGGTCCTGGCATGGTGGTCCGAAAAGAGGGATGGTTAGTAGTGGACCTGGCGTTTCACTAACACAAAGTGTTGTGCCCCGCGCAGGGTATGTGTGGACTGGACAACCAAGGTTAGTAGCGAGACAAATAATGGAAACTACGCGCCTGAAGAATTCGGAGCCCTGATAAATAACAAGAGATTGTGCGGCTCGGACCGTGAGGCCGATGTCGACTCTATAAAGAATCCTCCGCACGTTAGCTGAAGAACGAGATGAAGAATAAGATAAACTAATAGCGCACGACACATAGACTGTCGCCTAGAGTCGCAAAGTCAGTATGACGAGAGCACGCGGTTTTCCGGTTTATATTATCAATGTTTCAACAGCTGAGGTGAGAGTTAGTGGTGTTAGACACCTTTCATTCAATCCAAAATAGATATGGCCCAAATAAATGTAAATCTTAGACGCTGCTATTTGGTTCCAATAAGTGCGTTCAATTTCATGCTTGTGTAATTTGCGGTTCTATCTAGATTTGAAATTGCACTACTAGCATATATTTAAGAAGTCCCTATACATACAAAGCTGCTAAGCAACCCATCCGCCATGTTGGTGCCATTCACAACATCCAGTATATATTGCATGAAATCGGAAAATTACATTTATTAAAGCAATCTCAATGTTTCATCAGCTTTTCATGGATTATTTCCCAATCATTCCATTGTTAAATGTTATTGTTTTCGTATTGTAAACAGCCAGAAAATTGTTGCATAGCAATAGTGCGCTCACAGATAGAACAGTTTCGGTTTGCGTTACACAGTTGGAAATAGGCATCAAATATCTTCAAGAAAGCACAACCAACTACATATACGTACATTTGAAAACATAAATAGCTGTAAACTATACCATAATCATTTTATTCCTCTCTGTTGTGCCGATGTTCAAGACGTAAAACAAGAAGAAATGCCAACAGATGGCAGTAGATTGCTCACTGATGGTAGTAACCGAGTGCAGGCAGGTAATTTCTCGTCATCATATAAAAATGTTTCTATTTTCTGTGTTTTCTATTTCCTAGTGACTTTTCTGCCTACATTAAAATGAGTACTAGTGCAGACAACACATCTATGTTTGTGGTATAATTGTAACCTCTCACTGTCGATTCGTTGACGCAGTTTGATTGGGCAAATGACTTGGATTTCATCAGCATACTTACCTGGCGTAGGGGCTACCGTGATCAGCAAGGCGGTTCCCCCGGGGTGAGATCCTTCCATTGCACTTCGGTTGGGTTGACCCCCGCGAATACCCCAAACGTGGGTATCTCGGGCGCGTAATTTTTGTTAGTCGGGACTGCGTTCGCGCTGTCCCGGAATAAAACAATTCAAACATAGACACTAGTTGGGAAGCTCAGTGGTAGAGTGCCAACTACTACTGCGATGGTTTCGGTTTGTAGTTGTGAGTGTTCTCAGACTTTCATAATCATCCGTCTTGTGTAGCCTTTAAACTGTGCCGTGCGTGTAAAACTGAAACATTTCCCACTCTCACTTCTTACAGATATATATCCTGATTCATACGGAAACTACAAAACGTGATATATCCAAGCAGTCCATCTATC
This sequence comes from Thermobia domestica, assembly GCF_964235325.1. NCBI lineage: Eukaryota > Metazoa > Arthropoda > Insecta > Zygentoma > Lepismatidae > Thermobia > Thermobia domestica. Next base: position 120,058 of record NW_027656200.1, on the reverse strand, counting down.
CAAGTACTAACACTGCTTCACTTTGGTGATCCAACGAGGACTAGTATTCTCAACGTAGCATGGCCCTTCGCTACATGTTACTTCATTTTCTCCCAAATGTGGCAGGCTCAGTGCTAGAGCACTTACTTCGATACCCACACAAGTAAATTTGTGATCAACAATATCGTGTCCCTGGGATTTCACACACATTCTCATTCCACCAAATTTTCCATCATCACTCACTTGTCTTACCCCTTACTTTTAGCCTGAAGTTCAAAAAAAAAAAAAAAAAATGGGGTGTTAAACTGAATGATTTCATTTTTTCTTCTTCTTATTCTCTCTGTAATAAAGTAAAAAAAAAAAAAATCATTCCATCGTATCACCAGTATTCATTTAAAAAAATAAATAAATAAAATAAGAAATTAAAGAAACAAATACATAAAAAGTGATAAAAGTAGTTAAAAAGAGAGAAACGAATAGGATTTTAAACAAAATACAACATTTATTATTGGCATAAAAATACATAAATGGAAAGCTATATAAATGGAGAAATTGAATAAATTAATAGAATAAATATTCATAACTTTCATAGACAACAAATTGAACATGAGAAAATGACAAATACAAGATGGATATAAATTGAATATTGTAAAATAGAAAATGAAGAAAACAGTTGTTTTTCTTTAATCAAAAAAAAACTCAAAGCTTTCCTCTCGTAAATTATAAATATTTACTGATGTGACTTCCTTCAAGAACCGCCACTAAAACATGTTCGATTTCGACGTGTTAAATATTTCAAAAACTATCATCGTTGTGAACAAGAATTTCCACATGAGTCAAGTGTGTGCGAAACTTGTCCCAAGAAATGGTTTTGACTGACGACCGAAAACTCTCGCCAAGTGGAAATTTGTGAAAACGTTTTGGGATTGTGTAAAAATGATTCTCACTCTTTGGGTAATGTTATCATGGGTGACATTCCAATACGACGCCAAAACAAAGAGGCAAATGCTAAATGGCACACGTCGACGTCGCACAACACTATGCTCATTGTGTTTTCTGACATTAGGCGGATCGTTCACCATGAGTTTGTGTCTCCGGACACAAGTCTAAATTTCACGTACAAGTCCTCAACAGACTGAGTGAGAGCAAGGATTCAGCGGTGATTGGATACTTTATCATGACAATGCGCCAGCCCACACTGTCCTGGGCGTGACCAATTACCTGGCCAAATCTAACGTGGCAATTCTGCCATCCTACAGTCCGGACTTGGCTCCCTCAGGCTTCTTTTTGTTTCCCCGTTCGAAATCCTCCCTGAAAGGACATCGTTACAGAACAATTGACGTGGTGAAAGCAGCTTTTGAAATGGCTTTAAACGCATTGCCAACACAGACCTTCCAGGATGCCTTTGCTGATTGGAAATCACGCTGCCAAAGATGGATCGACGCAAGAGGGCAATAGATTGAATAATGCTAATCCACATTATGTAAATAAATGTGGTGACATTACTTTCCGGACAGACCTTGACCATCTTGCAGAAAGAATGTCACTTGCACCATGAATGAGGCTTCATGTAGAACTCGAACCCATGACCCACCAAGATGAGAGAGAAGAACTATGGTTGAATTTGATTTAGGTGTGCCGATCCCAACTGTACTGCAATGCTGGGCCGACACGTGGTGAGGGTGTGGCAAGCCACAACCACCTCACCTCAGTCCAAAAATCAGTTTAATATTCTGGACCCACAATGTGGGTCGTATCAGATATTAAGCTGATAAGAACAGATACTACACTTTGATCTTAGCCAAAAGGCCGAGAAGCGATGACGAGAGCTTTTTTTTTTTTTTTTTTTTTTTACCTGCAGTTTCATTCCCAGTCGAAACTGGGCGGGCCACAGAAGGTAACGCCTTCTCTGGGGCCAGTGAAAACGGAGTTGTTGGTATCTTTTGTTTATAGATGGGCTCAGGATGCTATTAAATGGACAGTTGTATATTCATTATTATATCTAGGGATGCGGGAGAAGAAGTGCATGAGCGTGGATGAAAACCCAAATGTGGAGGACAGAGGTTACGGATTATAGATATGCGGATGGCAATGATATATGCGACGACGTGGGTTATAGGTAGCAGTGGCCTCTTCTTGGTCATGTAAAGCGAGTAGATGGTCAACTGGAGGATAGGCATGCCGTGGTTGTGCAGGAGTCTGGTCTACTAATTCACCAAGGATAGGATGTCCTTCCGCTATACGGCGCTGTATGTAACGAGTGCGCAGGCGATACAGATGCGGTAAGAGCGTGGGAATGGTGGTGCGGCGGTAGACCTCTTGAGTAGGAGTATGTGGCGGTAATGAGTATGCAAGCCGCAGAGCATGACGTTCCAGGACTTGTAATTTGTCGTAGAAGTGCTGTGGAGCTGACAACCAGGCAATATGACCATGTGTAAGGGCAGGGCGGACAAAAACTTTGTACGTATGGAGAATAAGTCTAGTGTTGAGACCCCAGTTGGTGCCGCAGAGACAGCGCAACAAATTTATACGACGTCTAATCTTAGCTTGTAAAAGGGAGAGATGGGCGGTCCAGGTAAGGTGTTTGTCAAATATGACGCCTAGATATTTGACACTGTTTGACAAGGTCAACGGTGAGTCAAGAAGCGTAAGATGTAGACGCTCGGGATTTCTAGTTAGACAAAATTTGTTGCGGTTGCGGGCGAATAATGCCATTTGGGTCTTGGAGGGGTTTAATTTCAGCTTCCACTTCAGACACCAGCTGACGAGCTTATCGAGTGCTGGTTGGAGAGTGATGTTGATACGATCAACAGAGGAACACAAGGCGATATAGGCGGTGTCGTCAGCAAATTGGAGTGCGTGGATGGGCGGCCGAGGTTGGGGCATATCTGCTACATATAAGATGTATAGTAAGGGGGAGAGCACTGAGCCTTGTGGTACACCAGCGCGAAGAACAAAATGGTGGGATTGAGCCTGGTTAATTTGGATATAAGCTGAACGTTGATGGAGAAAATTTGCTATGAGGCGAACGTACGGTAAAGGAATAATACGTAGTAGTTTGAAAAGAAGGCCTTGATGCCACACAGTATCGAATGCTCGTTCGACGTCAAATGAGATGAGGACAGAAGGCAGTCGTTTATTCAAGTGGTTAACCAGGAGGCTGGAGAGTTTGAGCAGTTGATCAGTAGTGCTGAATGATGGTCTGAAGCCAGCTTGCGTTGGGGGTAGAAGATGATGAGTTTGGAGATAAGAATGAAGGCGTGTGACCATAATACGCTCCATAGTTTTGCTGAAGACGTTAGTTAGACTAATTGGGCGGTATGATCCGACGTTGGTTGGATCTTTGTCCGGTTTCAGAAAAACTACTATTTTGGCGAGCTTCCAAAGAGCTGGAAAATGGCCAGTCGTGAGAATAGTAGTATACAACTGGGCGAGCACATTATGGAATTCCGGTGGGGCTTGCCGAACTTGGTTATATGTGATAGTGTCGGCCCCAGGTGCTGTATTGCGGCGTCGACGAAGCATAGTTACTATTTCAGGACTAGTGATTGGAGCTGTCAAGGAATTAGTCGGATCAGGTTGATGGGCCATGTCAGGTGTAAATAATGGTCGCTCAGGATTACCCAAAGTGGTAATATGACGGTATGATGGATGGGAAAACAATGGAGCACTGTGAGGGGTGAAGACAGCCTCAAAGTGGTTAGCGAAGGCGACTGCTTTGTCAGAATCCGTCGTAGGGACGTTGCCATCAACAAGAATAGGATAGTGGGAGCCCCGGCGTTGGTAAGTAAGACGTTTAAATAAGTGCCAGAATTTAGTGGCATTGGTTTCGTTGCGCAACTCGTTGCATGAGGTTCGCCAGTCGAGTCTTTTCCGGGCTATGAGGTACTGTTTGACCATGCGTTGGAACTGTCGATGCAGTATGAGAAAGTGTGCATCGTGAGTCCGCCTGTATTCAGTCAAAAGGGCATGTGACCGGTGAAGGAGAATGACTGCATGAGGTGGTAAACTCGGTCGATGTGAGTGGATTGAACGTTTCGGTACTGCATGTTCAGTAGCCCCTGCAATGATTGTACTAAGAGACATGGAAACATGGTCAATGTCGTCTAAAGATGAGATTTCGGTGCGAGTAAAAGCCAGTTGCTCAGAAATATAGGTTCGATATTTCTCCCAGTCGGCTTTGGCGAAATTGTAGGTCGCAGAGGATGCTGGTGGTTCCTTGGGTTTGGTGCCAGGAGGAGTTATTGTAAGCAGAACTGGGAGATGGTCGCTGCCAACCGAGCTAAGTACATCCACAGAAGAGTTGGGGAGCAGATTGTTACTGACTATAACCACATCAGGTGTGGTGTCACTCTCAGGCCGTGTGTGGTGGGGCAGAGGAATACAAGAACTATGCGTGGTATGTAGGAAGTCCTGGAAACGCTGTTTCTGCGCCGAAGTGCGTGAGTGGTAATTAAGATCTGCAAGAACTACGTAAGTTTTGAAGTTGACATCCAGGTAAGTGAGAAAGCGGTATGGCAAAGGTTGAGTAGATCGGACGTATATGGTTGCCAGGGTCAGAGTAAGGGCTGGAAAGTAGACGGTGCTGATGACGTGTTCGGAGTACTGGTCAGGATACGGTGGTATGACGTGACGACGAGGTAAGGATTGTCTGATGGCAATGGCGGCTCCACCTCGAGCAATGTTATTAGGGAGATCACTACGTAACAGGTGGTAGTGTGGAAAGTAGTACCGGTCAGTTGGCTTCAAAAAAGTTTCATTGAGTGCAAGACAATCAACGTTGAGTGAGGTCGTCATGGTTTCAAGCAATACCCGATTAGTCTTGAGCGAGCGGATATTGGAGAAGAGCAATTTAACTATCTTATTTCTGTTCCCCGCCATCTTGATCAGGAGGTGTAGATTCAGAATGGAAATGAAAATGGGAATATAGGCCGGAATAAGTGGCTGCCATATGGATATGGAATATGTCATAAGCAGCTTTTGTTGCATGTGATAGAATGGCCTCGCGTTGAAACGGGAAAGCATTTTGTAAAACTAGAGTGATGAACTGCAAGACATTTTCGACTGTGGGAGGTGGAAGTAAAGAGGTTTGAGTGCCAGTCGAAACACTTGTATGTAGTCGGAGCGGCACCACTGTCTCTGGTTTATCTGGCAGCGGCTTCGGTTTATTTTTGCACTGATAAGAGTAAGTGGGATGGTCGCCATTACAGGTGTTGCACACAGGAGGTTGTTGAAGGAGGGTGCAGTTTTTGATCTTGTGTTGGCCTTTGCAGTGTGCACAGATGGATGGAAGAGTGCATTGATTGGTCGGATGTGAGTTGTAGGTGAGACAGTTTTCGCATCGTCGAGAGAGAGGTTGTGGCGTGCGAGAAGCCTCAACTCGATGGTGACAACGGTAAATAAAAACACCATGTTGGAGAAGATCATCTATGAGTGTTTGGTTGTCAGTAAGCAGTCTGACCATGTAAGTAGGACCTGTTGCATTTTTGATGCGAAGTGCACGACTGGGATGGATATCATCAGCCTTGAGTTCATCTAACAGTTCTTGTTCGGTGATGCTAGGGTCAACGCCACGAATCACTACAGACAGTAAAGGGGTTCGTTGAGGTGGAGGTGGTGTTTTCAAACCTGGAGATTGCAGTAACTGGACTTTGGCATTGGTGCCGAACATGGCTGGTCCGACTTTGTAGATGATATGTTGATATAGATTCGGGTTTGTAGTTTTGAGGATAATGCCATTCTGTGTTTTGATTAGTTGTTGTAAATCAAGACGAGTGCAGTAACGGACCAGTTTCAGATAGAAAGATTTAACATTATGGAGTGCTGGATCCAGCTGCGTGAAGAGAATGGTGAGTAGCGCAGGATTCGGAGTAATACCAGTCATAGGTTGGGCAACAGAAGTGCTTGCGATAGTATGGGAATCAGATTCAACAGAAGCGGTCTTGGAAGGACTCTTGAGAGCCTCAGTGTAGGATGGTTTAGAGGGAGAGCGAGAGCGTTCGCGGGCCCTAGGTGGGGAGCCATCGGAAGACTGTGAGGTGCTAGGTGGTTTGGTGCGCTTTTGTGAACGTGCCGATTCCCGACGTGATTCCCTAGGCGGTCCCATCGAGGGTAATCCTTGATGTTTACCCTGGGAAGAGAAGTCCGGTGTCTTAGGCATGAGTCGTCGTAGATGACGTCCGAAAAGCCGGAGCTCTTCTTTCGTCTAGTAAGATTGAGATCACTACCAATAAAGGATAAAGCAATACTCAAGTAATAATATGGTTTGAGATCACTACCAATTAAGGATAAAGCAATACTCTGATCAACGAAGCTAGATGTTAGTAATAATTAGTTGGCGTGCTCGCTAATCACAAAGTGATGCTGCTGTGCCAAATTATGAGCGGACTTTCGAACCAGTTAGCAAAAACAAAAGACAAAGAATTCACCACAATGCCAAGCACGAGGTAAATGCAAAAATAAATGTTCCCTCCGAAAGATGAAAATCTTTCGTCTATCCCTTTAATAGAATGACTGCACAAGTCTCAAGAATACGTTTGCAATACTCTATCACCGTTTGTGCAGCGAGAACTATAAGTAGGGTTAGGAATATTTGAGTATGACGAGAGCACGCGGTTTTCCGGTTTATATTATCAATGTTTCAACAGCTGAGGTGAGAGTTAGTGGTGTTAGACACCTTTCATTCAATCCAAAATAGATATGGCCCAAATAAATGTAAATCTTAGACGCTGCTATTTGGTTCCAATAAGTGCGTTCAATTTCATGCTTGTGTAATTTGCGGTTCTATCTAGATTTGAAATTGCACTACTAGCATATATTTAAGAAGTCCCTATACATACAAAGCTGCTAAGCAACCCATCCGCCATGTTGGTGCCATTCACAACATCCAGTATATATTGCATGAAATCGGAAAATTACATTTATTAAAGCAATCTCAATGTTTCATCAGCTTTTCATGGATTATTTCCCAATCATTCCATTGTTAAATGTTATTGTTTTCGTATTGTAAACAGCCAGAAAATTGTTGCATAGCAATAGTGCGCTCACAGATAGAACAGTTTCGGTTTGCGTTACACAGTTGGAAATAGGCATCAAATATCTTCAAGAAAGCACAACCAACTACATATACGTACATTTGAAAACATAAATAGCTGTAAACTATACCATAATCATTTTATTCCTCTCTGTTGTGCCGATGTTCAAGACGTAAAACAAGAAGAAATGCCAACAGATGGCAGTAGATTGCTCACTGATGGTAGTAACCGAGTGCAGGCAGGTAATTTCTCGTCATCATATAAAAATGTTTCTATTTTCTGTGTTTTCTATTTCCTAGTGACTTTTCTGCCTACATTAAAATGAGTACTAGTGCAGACAACACATCTATGTTTGTGGTATAATTGTAACCTCTCACTGTCGATTCGTTGACGCAGTTTGATTGGGCAAATGACTTGGATTTCATCAGCATACTTACCTGGCGTAGGGGCTACCGTGATCAGCAAGGCGGTTCCCCCGGGGTGAGATCCTTCCATTGCACTTCGGTTGGGTTGACCCCCGCGAATACCCCAAACGTGGGTATCTCGGGCGCGTAATTTTTGTTAGTCGGGACTGCGTTCGCGCTGTCCCGGAATAAAACAATTCAAACATAGACACTAGTTGGGAAGCTCAGTGGTAGAGTGCCAACTACTACTGCGATGGTTTCGGTTTGTAGTTGTGAGTGTTCTCAGACTTTCATAATCATCCGTCTTGTGTAGCCTTTAAACTGTGCCGTGCGTGTAAAACTGAAACATTTCCCACTCTCACTTCTTACAGATATATATCCTGATTCATACGGAAACTACAAAACGTGATATATCCAAGCAGTCCATCTATCCAAGTACTAACACTGCTTCACTTTGGTGATCCAACGAGGACTAGTATTCTCAACGTAGCATGGCCCTTCGCTACATGTTACTTCATTTTCTCCCAAATGTGGCAGGCTCAGTGCTAGAGCACTTACTTCGATACCCACACAAGTAAATTTGTGATCAACAATATCGTGTCCCTGGGATTTCACACACATTCTCATTCCACCAAATTTTCCATCATCACTCACTTGTCTTACCCCTTACTTTTAGCCTGAAGTTCAAAAAAAAAAAAAAATGGGGTGTTAAACTGAATGATTTCATTTTTTCTTCTTCTTATTCTCTCTGTAATAAAGTAAAAAAAAAAAAATCATTCCATCGTATCACCAGTATTCATTTAAAAAAATAAATAAATAAAATAAGAAATTAAAGAAACAAATACATAAAAAGTGATAAAAGTAGTTAAAAAGAGAGAAACGAATAGGATTTTAAACAAAATACAACATTTATTATTGGCATAAAAATACATAAATGGAAAGCTATATAAATGGAGAAATTGAATAAATTAATAGAATAAATATTCATAACTTTCATAGGCAACAAATTGAACATGAGAAAATGACAAATACAAGATGGATATAAATTGAATATTGTAAAATAGAAAATGAAGAAAACAGTTGTTTTTCTTTAATCAAAAAAAAACTCAAAGCTTTCCTCTCGTAAATTATAAATATTTACTGATGTGACTTCCTTCAAGAACCGCCACTAAAACATGTTCGATTTCGACGTGTTAAATATTTCAAAAACTATCATCGTTGTGAACAAGAATTTCCACATGAGTCAAGTGTGTGCGAAACTTGTCCCAAGAAATGGTTTTGACTGACGACCGAAAACTCTCGCCAAGTGGAAATTTGTGAAAACGTTTTGGGATTGTGTAAAAATGATTCTCACTCTTTGGGTAATGTTATCATGGGTGACATTCCAATACGACGCCAAAACAAAGAGGCAAATGCTAAATGGCACACGTCGACGTCGCACAACACTATGCTCATTGTGTTTTCTGACATTAGGCGGATCGTTCACCATGAGTTTGTGTCTCCGGACACAAGTCTAAATTTCACGTACAAGTCCTCAACAGACTGAGTGAGAGCAAGGATTCAGCGGTGATTGGATACTTTATCATGACAATGCGCCAGCCCACACTGTCCTGGGCGTGACCAATTACCTGGCCAAATCTAACGTGGCAATTCTGCCATCCTACAGTCCGGACTTGGCTCCCTCAGGCTTCTTTTTGTTTCCCCGTTCGAAATCCTCCCTGAAAGGACATCGTTACAGAACAATTGACGTGGTGAAAGCAGCTTTTGAAATGGCTTTAAACGCATTGCCAACACAGACCTTCCAGGATGCCTTTGCTGATTGGAAATCACGCTGCCAAAGATGGATCGACGCAAGAGGGCAATAGATTGAATAATGCTAATCCACATTATGTAAATAAATGTGGTGACATTACTTTCCGGACAGACCTTGACCATCTTGCAGAAAGAATGTCACTTGCACCATGAATGAGGCTTCATGTAGAACTCGAACCCATGACCCACCAAGATGAGAGAGAAGAACTATGGTTGAATTTGATTTAGGTGTGCCGATCCCAACTGTACTGCAATGCTGGGCCGACACGTGGTGAGGGTGTGGCAAGCCACAACCACCTCACCTCAGTCCAAAAATCAGTTTAATATTCTGGACCCACAATGTGGGTCGTATCAGATATTAAGCTGATAAGAACAGAGTTGGCGATAAATGTTTGATTAGATTAAGGAAATTAAAAGTTATCGACTATCTAGCCTCGTCCTATTTGTTAATAGAAATTTGATTAATTTTATAAAAAATAAGATACTTCTCCACTATATAGTTTCGTCTAATTTGTTTAAGAGAATAAAATAAAATAAAATAAAATAAAAATGACACTAATAAAGCCAAACTCTGTATAAAGATCTACATTTTTAAAGCGACAGTTTTAGTCTTGTCATTATTGAAATGAAGGGGTCTTGGTATTAGAACAAAAGGAATATCACTGATTTAAAAACTGTTTAAGAATATCTATTCTAATTCGAATCCATTATTTGCTTTGAGTTTATGGGAGCACCATTAGTATTGTCTGTGCCCAGTTATGTGTTCAATGTATATGTCACGTGACCATTTTATCGTGTCACTGACGCACAGTTTTTTCATTAAGTTTAGGTAAGTCTTTGAGCACACTTTTCGCAGAAATTTGTCATTGTGGGGATCCCAGCTGCCCAGTGCTCCAACTATTATAGGAATCACCTCGACCTCTACATACTTTTCCATTAGTTTGGTTCTAATTTCGTCATATTTTTGTATTTTTTCCTTTCTCGCATTTTCCACGGCTTCCATTCTATTCTCGAAAGGAACCGTTACGTCAATTATATATGCCTTGTTGTCTTTGACCAGAACCAAGTCTGGTCTACATCTATTTCCTTCCACTATCTGCTGATTTTCAGCTTCGATTCTAAATTTCTGGTTCGCGGCCTTTTTGATTCTGTTAACAATGGCATTGTGTCTGTTCTGCATGGCTCCTGAATGACGCATGCAGTGATTCAAGACATGCGGTAGTGTTTCGTTCTCATAACCACATATTCTACACTGCTTGTTTCCATTATTCCATTTCTTGGCGCCATTCAGGGGTACTAAATTCAGCCTGGCCCTATGGATGAATCGCCAGTCAGCAAACCTGGTGTAATGTCCATCTTGTATAAAATGACTGCTGGCTCTACTCAATCCCACACACTCAATAGTTTTGCCCTGATTAGCATACTGTAATAGTTCTGTACTTCTTTCTTCTTGTAACCCTGCTCTCAGTTTTTTGGATACCTGCATTCTTCGGGTAGGTTTTATAATCTTTCCCTTGAACTCTATTTGAGGTAAGTTATTGTTTACTTCCCATTTGCATTTTAGTCGGCCGGACGCTTTTCTTGCTACTGTCCAGGTATTCTTATAAGCGTTTGTTGTTGTTTTATAAGAATCTTCCATAGTAGCAGATAAGTATTTACTTTTATCATCGTCTGTGACTTCCCTGCCAATTCTACCTTTTATTGTCTTAGATAGTTCGTCATTTGCTAAGATTCTAATTTCCATGTCAATGGAGGTTAAAAGTTTAAAAGCACTATCTATAGACGCAATGTCTGAGCATTCAGCTGCAAGGGGGATCCCGCACAGGCCCTGAGTTCTACTTCCGTATAGGTAGTGGTTAGAGGCCTCTTTCGGAACATTTAGAGTTTTCTTGATACAGGGTCTCAATATGTCATCCAGTTTCTTCCAATCACCTTTGCTTCTTTGGTTTGTTCGCATTTCGAAGTGAAGGGATGGATAGAAAAATGTCTTCATGGCGTCGAGTCTCTGCCATGGTGCGAGTTTTGAGTTCATGATTTTTAATCCCTTGGAGATAATTTCATTAAAAGTATTTTCATTATTTGTGATATTGAAACCGATAGGTTTCCCAAGGAATTTTGTTTCTTCACCATCATTGATACACCTTACTATTTCATCTCCAATTTTCAACTGTATTTGTCTGCAACCAGCTGGGGATTTACCAGATATCATTGTACAGACACTTTTCTTAGGGTTTGTGGACAGATTAATTTTTTCCAGCTCCTTCACTAAGAGGTCAACATTGTGCTGTAACTCATTAGGCGATGTACCTAGTAAAGTTATATCATCAGCGTATGCTAGTATTTTATGTCTTGAGTTATCGGATTCAAATTTCCTTATTATTGGGTCAAGGGTCAAGATAAATAGTAGGCCGCTCAGAGGGCATCCTTGTTTTATTCCAGATTTTATTAAGATAGGTTCAGTAAACCCCTCGGAAGTTGAAATTGTCGAGGTCGATTCTTTATACATATCGTCTACTATCGATACTATTGTTTCACCCGCATTAACTCTTTTAAGTACTTCCACTATGGCTTTATGGGGGAGACTTCCAAACGCATTCGAACAGTCCAGTTGGGCCATGCAGAGATCTACCTTATCTTGTCTTGCTTCCTGTATTCTAGTTTCAATTATGTAGTTCAGTTCTAATACCCCGTCAAAGGGCATAAACCCTTTTTGTGATCTGCAGATGGCTCCTTCCTCGTTTATCCATCTCATTAATCGAGATGCCCAGCACCCAGCATAAAGTTTTGAGATTGTGTTTGTTATTGTAATTGGTCTGTAATTATTGATGTCGTTTGGTTCTCCCTTCTTATGTATTAAAATTGTATTGCCATTTTTCCATGCCATCGGGATCTTTCTGTATTTTAGGCAGATGTTAAATATTGAGGCCAGTAGTTTTCCGCTAGGGTCGAGTGCTCTCCAATGCCTGTACGTTATTCTATCCTCTCCGGGGGAAGAGTTTTCAGCCTTGCGAAGCCGATTCACTACTTCCTCCGGAGTAAATGGGTCGGATAGAATCTCGTTCTCGGCTCTAAAGTCATAGTTTTCAAATATCGATTCGTCGTATTGTTTTGCTTCCCATAATTCTTTAAAGTAGTCCTCTATTCTTTCTTTATCAACTGGACATTCGGGTTTTTGTCCCTCGGTTATTAGTCTGATGGCTTTCCTTCGGTTCAAACGGTACACTCTCTGAATTGTTTTCGCATCTTCGATGTCGATAGGATTTTTATAGTTTGTCTCTGATTTTTTGGCTTTCAGTTTTAAAATCTTAGATGCTTCTAGTGTCAATTCAGAGAGTAATTTCTGAAACTCCTCCCATCCTTCGTTGCTATTTTCATCCCATCCTTGGTTGAAATTTGGTGTAATTTGCGGTTCTATCTAGATTTGAAATTGCACTACTAGCATATATTTAAGAAGTCCCTATACATACAAAGCTGCTAAGCAACCCATCCGCCATGTTGGTGCCATTCACAACATCCAGTATATATTGCATGAAATCGGAAAATTACATTTATTAAAGCAATCTCAATGTTTCATCAGCTTTTCATGGATTATTTCCCAATCATTCCATTGTTAAATGTTATTGTTTTCGTATTGTAAACAGCCAGAAAATTGTTGCATAGCAATAGTGCGCTCACAGATAGAACAGTTTCGGTTTGCGTTACACAGTTGGAAATAGGCATCAAATATCTTCAAGAAAGCACAACCAACTACATATACGTACATTTGAAAACATAAATAGCTGTAAACTATACCATAATCATTTTATTCCTCTCTGTTGTGCCGATGTTCAAGACGTAAAACAAGAAGAAATGCCAACAGATGGCAGTAGATTGCTCACTGATGGTAGTAACCGAGTGCAGGCAGGTAATTTCTCGTCATCATATAAAAATGTTTCTATTTTCTGTGTTTTCTATTTCCTAGTGACTTTTCTGCCTACATTAAAATGAGTACTAGTGCAGACAACACATCTATGTTTGTGGTATAATTGTAACCTCTCACTGTCGATTCGTTGACGCAGTTTGATTGGGCAAATGACTTGGATTTCATCAGCATACTTACCTGGCGTAGGGGCTACCGTGATCAGCAAGGCGGTTCCCCCGGGGTGAGATCCTTCCATTGCACTTCGGTTGGGTTGACCCCCGCGAATACCCCAAACGTGGGTATCTCGGGCGCGTAATTTTTGTTAGTCGGGACTGCGTTCGCGCTGTCCCGGAATAAAACAATTCAAACATAGACACTAGTTGGGAAGCTCAGTGGTAGAGTGCCAACTACTACTGCGATGGTTTCGGTTTGTAGTTGTGAGTGTTCTCAGACTTTCATAATCATCCGTCTTGTGTAGCCTTTAAACTGTGCCGTGCGTGTAAAACTGAAACATTTCCCACTCTCACTTCTTACAGATATATATCCTGATTCATACGGAAACTACAAAACGTGATATATCCAAGCAGTCCATCTATCCAAGTACTAACACTGCTTCACTTTGGTGATCCAACGAGGACTAGTATTCTCAACGTAGCATGGCCCTTCGCTACATGTTACTTCATTTTCTCCCAAATGTGGCAGGCTCAGTGCTAGAGCACTTACTTCGATACCCACACAAGTAAATTTGTGATCAACAATATCGTGTCCCTGGGATTTCACACACATTCTCATTCCACCAAATTTTCCATCATCACTCACTTGTCTTACCCCTTACTTTTAGCCTGAAGTTCAAAAAAAAAAAAAAATGGGGTGTTAAACTGAATGATTTCATTTTTTCTTATTCTTATTCTCTCTGTAATAAAGTAAAAAAAAAAAAATCATTCCATCGTATCACCAGTATTCATTTAAAAAAATAAATAAATAAAATAAGAAATTAAAGAAACAAATACATAAAAAGTGATAAAAGTAGTTAAAAAGAGAGAAACGAATAGGATTTTAAACAAAATACAACATTTATTATTGGCATAAAAATACATAAATGGAAAGCTATATAAATGGAGAAATTGAATAAATTAATAGAATAAATATTCATAACTTTCATAGGCAACAAATTGAACATGAGAAAATGACAAATACAAGATGGATATAAATTGAATATTGTAAAATAGAAAATGAAGAAAACAGTTGTTTTTCTTTAATCAAAAAAAAACTCAAAGCTTTCCTCTCGTAAATTATAAATATTTACTGATGTGACTTCCTTCAAGAACCGCCACTAAAACATGTTCGATTTCGACGTGTTAAATATTTCAAAAACTATCATCGTTGTGAACAAGAATTTCCACATGAGTCAAGTGTGTGCGAAACTTGTCCCAAGAAATGGTTTTGACTGACGACCGAAAACTCTCGCCAAGTGGAAATTTGTGAAAACGTTTTGGGATTGTGTAAAAATGATTCTCACTCTTTGGGTAATGTTATCATGGGTGACATTCCAATACGACGCCAAAACAAAGAGGCAAATGCTAAATGGCACACGTCGACGTCGCACAACACTATGCTCATTGTGTTTTCTGACATTAGGCGGATCGTTCACCATGAGTTTGTGTCTCCGGACACAAGTCTAAATTTCACGTACAAGTCCTCAACAGACTGAGTGAGAGCAAGGATTCAGCGGTGATTGGATACTTTATCATGACAATGCGCCAGCCCACACTGTCCTGGGCGTGACCAATTACCTGGCCAAATCTAACGTGGCAATTCTGCCATCCTACAGTCCGGACTTGGCTCCCTCAGGCTTCTTTTTGTTTCCCCGTTCGAAATCCTCCCTGAAAGGACATCGTTACAGAACAATTGACGTGGTGAAAGCAGCTTTTGAAATGGCTTTAAACGCATTGCCAACACAGACCTTCCAGGATGCCTTTGCTGATTGGAAATCACGCTGCCAAAGATGGATCGACGCAAGAGGGCAATAGATTGAATAATGCTAATCCACATTATGTAAATAAATGTGGTGACATTACTTTCCGGACAGACCTTGACCATCTTGCAGAAAGAATGTCACTTGCACCATGAATGAGGCTTCATGTAGAACTCGAACCCATGACCCACCAAGATGAGAGAGAAGAACTATGGTTGAATTTGATTTAGGTGTGCCGATCCCAACTGTACTGCAATGCTGGGCCGACACGTGGTGAGGGTGTGGCAAGCCACAACCACCTCACCTCAGTCCAAAAATCAGTTTAATATTCTGGACCCACAATGTGGGTCGTATCAGATATTAAGCTGATAAGAACAGATACTACACTTTGATCTTAGCCAAAAGGCCGAGAAGCGATGACGAGAGCACGCGGTTTTCCGGTTTATATTATCAATGTTTCAACAGCTGAGGTGAGAGTTAGTGGTGTTAGACACCTTTCATTCAATCCAAAATAGATATGGCCCAAATAAATGTAAATCTTAGACGCTGCTATTTGGTTCCAATAAGTGCGTTCAATTTCATGCTTGTGTAATTTGCGGTTCTATCTAGATTTGAAATTGCACTACTAGCATATATTTAAGAAGTCCCTATACATACAAAGCTGCTAAGCAACCCATCCGCCATGTTGGTGCCATTCACAACATCCAGTATATATTGCATGAAATCGGAAAATTACATTTATTAAAGCAATCTCAATGTTTCATCAGCTTTTCATGGATTATTTCCCAATCATTCCATTGTTAAATGTTATTGTTTTCGTATTGTAAACAGCCAGAAAATTGTTGCATAGCAATAGTGCGCTCACAGATAGAACAGTTTCGGTTTGCGTTACACAGTTGGAAATAGGCATCAAATATCTTCAAGAAAGCACAACCAACTACATATACGTACATTTGAAAACATAAATAGCTGTAAACTATACCATAATCATTTTATTCCTCTCTGTTGTGCCGATGTTCAAGACGTAAAACAAGAAGAAATGCCAACAGATGGCAGTAGATTGCTCACTGATGGTAGTAACCGAGTGCAGGCAGGTAATTTCTCGTCATCATATAAAAATGTTTCTATTTTCTGTGTTTTCTATTTCCTAGTGACTTTTCTGCCTACATTAAAATGAGTACTAGTGCAGACAACACATCTATGTTTGTGGTATAATTGTAACCTCTCACTGTCGATTCGTTGACGCAGTTTGATTGGGCAAATGACTTGGATTTCATCAGCATACTTACCTGGCGTAGGGGCTACCGTGATCAGCAAGGCGGTTCCCCCGGGGTGAGATCCTTCCATTGCACTTCGGTTGGGTTGACCCCCGCGAATACCCCAAACGTGGGTATCTCGGGCGCGTAATTTTTGTTAGTCGGGACTGCGTTCGCGCTGTCCCGGAATAAAACAATTCAAACATAGACACTAGTTGGGAAGCTCAGTGGTAGAGTGCCAACTACTACTGCGATGGTTTCGGTTTGTAGTTGTGAGTGTTCTCAGACTTTCATAATCATCCGTCTTGTGTAGCCTTTAAACTGTGCCGTGCGTGTAAAACTGAAACATTTCCCACTCTCACTTCTTACAGATATATATCCTGATTCATACGGAAACTACAAAACGTGATATATCCAAGCAGTCCATCTATCCAAGTACTAACACTGCTTCACTTTGGTGATCCAACGAGGACTAGTATTCTCAACGTAGCATGGCCCTTCGCTACATGTTACTTCATTTTCTCCCAAATGTGGCAGGCTCAGTGCTAGAGCACTTACTTCGATACCCACACAAGTAAATTTGTGATCAACAATATCGTGTCCCTGGGATTTCACACACATTCTCATTCCACCAAATTTTCCATCATCACTCACTTGTCTTACCCCTTACTTTTAGCCTGAAGTTCAAAAAAAAAAAAAAATGGGGTGTTAAACTGAATGATTTCATTTTTTCTTCTTCTTATTCTCTCTGTAATAAAGTAAAAAAAAAAAAAAATCATTCCATCGTATCACCAGTATTCATTTAAAAAAATAAATAAATAAAATAAGAAATTAAAGAAACAAATACATAAAAAGTGATAAAAGTAGTTAAAAAGAGAGAAACGAATAGGATTTTAAACAAAATACAACATTTATTATTGGCATAAAAATACATAAATGGAAAGCTATATAAATGGAGAAATTGAATAAATTAATAGAATAAATATTCATAACTTTCATAGGCAACAAATTGAACATGAGAAAATGACAAATACAAGATGGATATAAATTGAATATTGTAAAATAGAAAATGAAGAAAACAGTTGTTTTTCTTTAATCAAAAAAAAACTCAAAGCTTTCCTCTCGTAAATTATAAATATTTACTGATGTGACTTCCTTCAAGAACCGCCACTAAAACATGTTCGATTTCGACGTGTTAAATATTTCAAAAACTATCATCGTTGTGAACAAGAATTTCCACATGAGTCAAGTGTGTGCGAAACTTGTCCCAAGAAATGGTTTTGACTGACGACCGAAAACTCTCGCCAAGTGGAAATTTGTGAAAACGTTTTGGGATTGTGTAAAAATGATTCTCACTCTTTGGGTAATGTTATCATGGGTGACATTCCAATACGACGCCAAAACAAAGAGGCAAATGCTAAATGGCACACGTCGACGTCGCACAACACTATGCTCATTGTGTTTTCTGACATTAGGCGGATCGTTCACCATGAGTTTGTGTCTCCGGACACAAGTCTAAATTTCACGTACAAGTCCTCAACAGACTGAGTGAGAGCAAGGATTCAGCGGTGATTGGATACTTTATCATGACAATGCGCCAGCCCACACTGTCCTGGGCGTGACCAATTACCTGGCCAAATCTAACGTGGCAATTCTGCCATCCTACAGTCCGGACTTGGCTCCCTCAGGCTTCTTTTTGTTTCCCCGTTCGAAATCCTCCCTGAAAGGACATCGTTACAGAACAATTGACGTGGTGAAAGCAGCTTTTGAAATGGCTTTAAACGCATTGCCAACACAGACCTTCCAGGATGCCTTTGCTGATTGGAAATCACGCTGCCAAAGATGGATCGACGCAAGAGGGCAATAGATTGAATAATGCTAATCCACATTATGTAAATAAATGTGGTGACATTACTTTCCGGACAGACCTTGACCATCTTGCAGAAAGAATGTCACTTGCACCATGAATGAGGCTTCATGTAGAACTCGAACCCATGACCCACCAAGATGAGAGAGAAGAACTATGGTTGAATTTGATTTAGGTGTGCCGATCCCAACTGTACTGCAATGCTGGGCCGACACGTGGTGAGGGTGTGGCAAGCCACAACCACCTCACCTCAGTCCAAAAATCAGTTTAATATTCTGGACCCACAATGTGGGTCGTATCAGATATTAAGCTGATAAGAACAGAGTCAATCGTAATAATTTTTTAATTTTATGTATTATTATATAGGATAGATTCCTATCGTCAGTAACTTTAAAAACTTCACCCTTGTTGGGTTGACGTCATTTTATCTTTAAAATACAAGTTGTAGTTTACCTACCTGTCTTAACTTAAAATTATAGGATTTTCTCCTTTGTCATTGCTCATATATATATATATTTTCTTTTCTTTATTTCATTTTATTCCTTTATATTTATATTAATGCGTAGGTACCTTGTCGTTTTCATATGTTCCTATCAGCCTAATAAAAGACAGAAACATTAGTTTCTGTAATAAAACCCTGTACCATTCATTCCAATATGGATTAGATGGAGTCTGAAAGTACAAAAATAAGAATAGAAGATGCACAGTCCATATTATTAAGATTTATATACATATACATAAGTGAAGTTAAGTTAAAATTTTGTCAAAATTTAAAATCAGATTTTGCTATCACTTGCCCAGATCCCTTTTATTTTGTTTTCTTTCTAGTATTGTTTCACACCAGTTATGTGTTCAATATATATATCTCTTGTCCAGCGTATCACGTCAGAAACACATAACTTTTTCATTAGTTGCCCGTATTTCTTTGAGCATATTTTCTTTAGTAGCCCATCATTCTCTGGATCCCAGGATCCCAGTGAGCCCACAATGATCGGGAAGGTTTTAACCTCCGGATACTTCTCCGAAAGTCTTCTACAAAGTTGTTCATATTTTGTTATCTTCTCTTCCCTAGCTCTCTGGAATGCTTGATATCTGTTATCAAACGGTATGGTGACGTCAATTAGGAATGCAGACTGGTTATTTGCTATTATTAGGTCTGGCCTTTGGTTTATATCCTGCACTATTCTCTGATTTTCCCCTATGATCTTGTATTTCAGAGAAGCTGCTTTCTTTAATCGGTCAACTATAATGTTATGTCTCTTCTGCATTGCTTCTGCATATCTCATGCAATGGTTGACCACATGAGGCAGTGTCTCATTTGGATACCCACATTTTCTACAATTTTTATTTTCGTTTTTATTGGATTTTTTAGCTCCATTTAGGGGGACCAGGTTTAGTCTAGCTCTGTGTATAAACCTCCAGTCTGCAAACCTCGTATACGCCCCATCCGTCAAGAAATGCGAGCTTACATGGGCCTTCTGGGCACATTCAATCGCTTTCCCCTGATCAGGATACTGGGCAAGCTCATCGCTTCTCTTCCTTTGTCTCACTGTTCTCAGTCTCTTCGATAAGTTATGTCTTTGTTTGGCATTTACCCTAAATTCCTCATTTATTATCACTTCAGGTTCATTTCCGTTAAATTCCCACCTACACTGCATTCTTGAGGAGGCTTTTCTTGCCTCAGACCACGTGGATTTGTAGTTGTTTGTTGTTTTTTGATACTCTTCATCCATTACCCCTGAGAGGAATTTCCCTTTGTCTAACTCATCTGCATCTTTCTTTAATCTTTCACCCACTGTTTTCTTTAGATCTTCTTCTGCCATTCTCCGTATTTTTTCATCTGCTGATGTTAACAGCTTGTAGGCATTATCGATCAGGGCGATGTCTGAGTCTTCAGCTGACATCGGGATTCCGCATTGTCCTCTCCTCCTCAAGCCATACAGGTAGTGGTTGGAACTTTCTTGCGGGAGGTTAAGGGTTCTCTTATATTCCGGTCTCAGTATATCGTCTAGTTTTTTCCATTCCGTCTTCTTAAAAGTATTCATTCTGTATAAAAATTGGAGGGAGGGATAGAAAAAGGTCCTCATTGCATCAAGTCTCTGCCATGGAGCTAATTTTGATGTTAATATCCTCTTGCCTTTATTTATTATGTTTAACATGTTTTCTTTATTTGATGCAATGTTGAACCCAACGGGCTTCCCCAGAAATTTTGTTTCATCCCCTTCTCTTAGCTTTTCTAATTCCTCATTTCTTATCCTTATTTCCATGTCCCTGCATCCAGCCGGCTTGCTACCTGATATTCTTAATGTGCAGCACTTTCCAGGGTTGATGTTTAGTTTTATCTTATCTAGTTCTTCTACTACTGATGTCACCCTGTTTTGTAAGTCATCGGGGTCACTACCCAAGATGGTCAGGTCATCCGCAAAGGCCAGGATTCTATGCTCTGTATTTCCCATTTCAACTTTCCTTATTATCGGGTCTAATGCTAGGACGAATAGCAGGCCACTCAGTGGACACCCCTGTCTTACTCCAGCTTTTATTTCGATTTTATTCGTAGGGCCTTCTGATGTTATTATTCTCGTTGCGGATCCCTTATATATGTCCTGAATGATTTTAATTAGTTTTTCACCTGCCCCCATTTTTCTTAGTGCCAGTACTATTGCCTCATGTGGTAATGAGCCGAAAGCATTTGAGCAATCAAGCTGGGCAATACATATTTCCTTCCTCTCCGCTCTTGCTTCTCTAATTATTTTCTCTAAGATATAATTGTGCTCAAATACGCCGTCAAATGGCATAAATCCTTTCTGTGCTTTAGATATCAACTCTTGTTCCAACATCCATTTCTTTAGTCTATTTGCCCAGCAGCCCATGTATAGCTTGGCTATGGTTCTTGATAATGCTATCGGCCTATAATTCTTTATGTCATTGAGGTCACCCTTTTTATATATTAAGATAGTAGTTGTTTCCTTCCATTCTACAGGAACTCTAGCATACTTAAAACATATGTTGAATATTGTTGCTAGTAGGGTGCCACTCGGGTCCAGTTGTTTCCAGTGATAGTAGGTTATTCTATCTTCTCCTGGCGCAGAATTTTCTGTCTTACTAAGTTTCCTTGTTACCTCCTCAGGAGTGAAGGGCCCTTGGTCTATCTCATCCTGGGCAGCGTCTATGTGGTCATACACACTAGGTTCAATGAATTTCTCCTCATAGATTTCTCTAAAATAACCTTCAGTATTCTCCTTGGGTACCGGACATCTTGGGGAGTTGTCATCCAGAATCAGCCTAATTGCCCTACGCCTGTTTCTTTTATATAATTGTTGAATGAATTTAGGGTCATCTTTATCTTGGTCTTCCACTCTGCCCCTTACTTCACCACCCTTCCTTGGTTTCAGTTTTAGCAGCTCAGATGCTCTTACTGTTAATTCGTTTAATGTCTGGGAGAATTCATCCCATCTTTCTTCTGACTCTTGAGCTCCTAATATTATTTTTAGTTTCGGGTGGAACTCTTTGTGGAGGCCGCTTTCATCATTTTGGTCTATTAAAGGTTGTTTATTATTGTTGAGTGGATCACCCTCATGGTCACTAGTAGTAGCAATATCGTCCTCACCTTCTATTATCTCGATATTTGTTATTTCGCTTTGAGATACCTCATTCCCCTCATCATCATCTTCATCTCCTCCTGCTTCGTCTGATAGGTCATCTGTCCCTTCCATCTCTCGGTACTCACTTATATTTTCAATATCCATAATTTTACTCTCATTATGTGCATTTATTGTATTTTCCTCTTGGGATTCTAAGGTCTGGATTTCGTTATAGATTCTTTCCTGATCAACCATCTTATTAATATCTCTGTCCTCTCTATTTCCTACTAGGCGGATTTCTATTCCATCATTTCTTTTATCCCTCCACTCATTTGGGGTGGCCCAATTATGGACCAACGCAGTTGTTACTATTTCGTTCCCATTTTGCAGTGGGGAGTGGTCTATTATTTCTCCCTCTTCCATTTCTGCACATTTCATCGTTTCATGTAAACTCCTTTCAATTTCGTGCCTGCTCAGTGCAAGGAGTGAGTCTATTTGGGACTCATCCTCCTGCTCTTCCGCTAATATTTTGTCTACGAGAGATTCAAACAGTTCATCCGTCGTCTCATTTTCCTGGTGGTATACAGATTCGACCCTTATGTCCATTTCCTCAAATTTTTCGTTCTGCCTATTTTCATCCTCCCGACACATTTCGTTTTCATCATCAGCGAATCCACATTGCTCGTTATTCTCATTTTCATTTTGCGTTACCGTATCAGCCTGTGTCCTATCAATTGTAACAATTTTATCCCCTCTCCTCCTTTTCCTGGTTTCGGGTTCAGGTATAGTGACATTCTCTTGTCTATTTCGGACATCCCTTGCTTTATGCCAATTATAATGATTTCGCAGGGCTCTCGTACCTGGGAAAGTTTCCCCACATTGTTCACATTTAAACGCGAATACTTCAGGTTGATCGTCTTCCGGGTACTCCTCTGCAGGTGCCTCGCAGGTATGCCCTGACGGTCTCCTCCCCAATTCAGTATTACATCTACCACATATGTTAGTGGTGTTAGTAATCTTAATGTTATGATCCCGTAGTAGATGCCGCTCCACTGAGGCTCTCGCAGACGTCCAAGTTTTAGACTTGAACGCCGCTCTACAACCTCTTTCAGTGCAATTAAAGTGGTCGGGGGGCGGAAATCTTACTATGAGCGTGCTATCGCTCCTTTCTAGGGGAGGGATACGCCTTCTATTCCTTTCCATAATGTATATCAGACATCAATTCGCACAGGGGAGTTGTCTACTGTGATAGGTATTCAGTCTAGCTATCATTTTCTCTCAACCTAGGCTGTTAGGAGTCATAAATTATGTATATATCAGTTTCCTAAATCTAAACAGGCTTGGGATACGCCTTCTCACTGATTGTGTGTATAACGTCCGTCTATCGATTACTTTCACGGTCAGATTCGCTAGTCAGTTGGCGAAGCACACCTAAAGTTCAGTATGGGGGTGTCATCAATTTCTCCTGCGTAAGCAGTAGCTGATTACCTCAGCCCACCTGCAATACGCCAGGATCTAGAGGCCTCCAAGACCTATCAAGACCGACACCGACCAACGAGTGTGCATATCTCAACTGCAATACCCAACTATCAATTACTCTCCCAATCGATCAATTTACAAGTCGCAACTAGAGTTCACTACGGGATGCCATTAATTTTCCGCGCAAGCAGTAGCTGATTACCTCAAAGGGTTGCGAGCCCTCGATCTATTTATCTATCTGCGTTCACCAGTTTATCTCGCCCAAGCAGTAGCAGCTCGAAAGCGCCCACCTGCAATGGGGGAGAAACTAGGGGGATCCCTGACACCTATCGCGACCGACACCGACCACCCCCCCGGCCAATTTAAACACGTGTGGCTCGGACCTGTAGCCGATGTCGGCGCTTTAAGAGCACCATCCACACTCATAGACCCCCCAGATGAATAAGTCTCACTATGTGAGAATATTTGCCAAAAGACCAAGATCAAAATGTTTAGAGATGATTAAGCTGATAAGAACAGATACTACACTTTGATCTTAGCCAAAAGGCCGAGAAGCGATGACGAGAGCACGCGGTTTTCCGGTTTATATTATCAATGTTTCAACAGCTGGGGTGAGAGTTAGTGGTGTTAGACACCTTTCATTCAATCCAAAATAGATATGGCCCAAATAAATGTAAATCTTAGACGCTGCTATTTGGTTCCAATAAGTGCGTTCAATTTCATGCTTGTGTAATTTGCGGTTCTATCTAGATTTGAAATTGCACTACTAGCATATATTTAAGAAGTCCCTATACATACAAAGCTGCTAAGCAACCCATCCGCCATGTTGGTGCCATTCACAACATCCAGTATATATTGCATGAAATCGGAAAATTACATTTATTAAAGCAATCTCAATGTTTCATCAGCTTTTCATGGATTATTTCCCAATCATTCCATTGTTAAATGTTATTGTTTTCGTATTGTAAACAGCCAGAAAATTGTTGCATAGCAATAGTGCGCTCACAGATAGAACAGTTTCGGTTTGCGTTACACAGTTGGAAATAGGCATCAAATATCTTCAAGAAAGCACAACCAACTACATATACGTACATTTGAAAACATAAATAGCTGTAAACTATACCATAATCATTTTATTCCTCTCTGTTGTGCCGATGTTCAAGACGTAAAACAAGAAGAAATGCCAACAGATGGCAGTAGATTGCTCACTGATGGTAGTAACCGAGTGCAGGCAGGTAATTTCTCGTCATCATATAAAAATGTTTCTATTTTCTGTGTTTTCTATTTCCTAGTGACTTTTCTGCCTACATTAAAATGAGTACTAGTGCAGACAACACATCTATGTTTGTGGTATAATTGTAACCTCTCACTGTCGATTCGTTGACGCAGTTTGATTGGGCAAATGACTTGGATTTCATCAGCATACTTACCTGGCGTAGGGGCTACCGTGATCAGCAAGGCGGTTCCCCCGGGGTGAGATCCTTCCATTGCACTTCGGTTGGGTTGACCCCCGCGAATACCCCAAACGTGGGTATCTCGGGCGCGTAATTTTTGTTAGTCGGGACTGCGTTCGCGCTGTCCCGGAATAAAACAATTCAAACATAGACACTAGTTGGGAAGCTCAGTGGTAGAGTGCCAACTACTACTGCGATGGTTTCGGTTTGTAGTTGTGAGTGTTCTCAGACTTTCATAATCATCCGTCTTGTGTAGCCTTTAAACTGTGCCGTGCGTGTAAAACTGAAACATTTCCCACTCTCACTTCTTACAGATATATATCCTGATTCATACGGAAACTACAAAACGTGATATATCCAAGCAGTCCATCTATCCAAGTACTAACACTGCTTCACTTTGGTGATCCAACGAGGACTAGTATTCTCAACGTAGCATGGCCCTTCGCTACATGTTACTTCATTTTCTCCCAAATGTGGCAGGCTCAGTGCTAGAGCACTTACTTCGATACCCACACAAGTAAATTTGTGATCAACAATATCGTGTCCCTGGGATTTCACACACATTCTCATTCCACCAAATTTTCCATCATCACTCACTTGTCTTACCCCTTACTTTTAGCCTGAAGTTCAAAAAAAAAAAAAAATGGGGTGTTAAACTGAATGATTTCATTTTTTCTTCTTCTTATTCTCTCTGTAATAAAGTAAAAAAAAAAAAAAATCATTCCATCGTATCACCAGTATTCATTTAAAAAAATAAATAAATAAAATAAGAAATTAAAGAAACAAATACATAAAAAGTGATAAAAGTAGTTAAAAAGAGAGAAACGAATAGGATTTTAAACAAAATACAACATTTATTATTGGCATAAAAATACATAAATGGAAAGCTATATAAATGGAGAAATTGAATAAATTAATAGAATAAATATTCATAACTTTCATAGGCAACAAATTGAACATGAGAAAATGACAAATACAAGATGGATATAAATTGAATATTGTAAAATAGAAAATGAAGAAAACAGTTGTTTTTCTTTAATCAAAAAAAAACTCAAAGCTTTCCTCTCGTAAATTATAAATATTTACTGATGTGACTTCCTTCAAGAACCGCCACTAAAACATGTTCGATTTCGACGTGTTAAATATTTCAAAAACTATCATCGTTGTGAACAAGAATTTCCACATGAGTCAAGTGTGTGCGAAACTTGTCCCAAGAAATGGTTTTGACTGACGACCGAAAACTCTCGCCAAGTGGAAATTTGTGAAAACGTTTTGGGATTGTGTAAAAATGATTCTCACTCTTTGGGTAATGTTATCATGGGTGACATTCCAATACGACGCCAAAACAAAGAGGCAAATGCTAAATGGCACACGTCGACGTCGCACAACACTATGCTCATTGTGTTTTCTGACATTAGGCGGATCGTTCACCATGAGTTTGTGTCTCCGGACACAAGTCTAAATTTCACGTACAAGTCCTCAACAGACTGAGTGAGAGCAAGGATTCAGCGGTGATTGGATACTTTATCATGACAATGCGCCAGCCCACACTGTCCTGGGCGTGACCAATTACCTGGCCAAATCTAACGTGGCAATTCTGCCATCCTACAGTCCGGACTTGGCTCCCTCAGGCTTCTTTTTGTTTCCCCGTTCGAAATCCTCCCTGAAAGGACATCGTTACAGAACAATTGACGTGGTGAAAGCAGCTTTTGAAATGGCTTTAAACGCATTGCCAACACAGACCTTCCAGGATGCCTTTGCTGATTGGAAATCACGCTGCCAAAGATGGATCGACGCAAGAGGGCAATAGATTGAATAATGCTAATCCACATTATGTAAATAAATGTGGTGACATTACTTTCCGGACAGACCTTGACCATCTTGCAGAAAGAATGTCACTTGCACCATGAATGAGGCTTCATGTAGAACTCGAACCCATGACCCACCAAGATGAGAGAGAAGAACTATGGTTGAATTTGATTTAGGTGTGCCGATCCCAACTGTACTGCAATGCTGGGCCGACACGTGGTGAGGGTGTGGCAAGCCACAACCACCTCACCTCAGTCCAAAAATCAGTTTAATATTCTGGACCCACAATGTGGGTCGTATCAGATATTAAGCTGATAAGAACAGAGTCAATCGTAATAATTTTTTAATTTTATGTATTATTATATAGGATAGATTCCTATCGTCAGTAACTTTAAAAACTTCACCCTTGTTGGGTTGACGTCATTTTATCTTTAAAATACAAGTTGTAGTTTACCTACCTGTCTTAACTTAAAATTATAGGATTTTCTCCTTTGTCATTGCTCATATATATATATATTTTCTTTTCTTTATTTCATTTTATTCCTTTATATTTATATTAATGCGTAGGTACCTTGTCGTTTTCATATGTTCCTATCAGCCTAATAAAAGACAGAAACATTAGTTTCTGTAATAAAACCCTGTACCATTCATTCCAATATGGATTAGATGGAGTCTGAAAGTACAAAAATAAGAATAGAAGATGCACAGTCCATATTATTAAGATTTATATACATATACATAAGTGAAGTTAAGTTAAAATTTTGTCAAAATTTAAAATCAGATTTTGCTATCACTTGCCCAGATCCCTTTTATTTTGTTTTCTTTCTAGTATTGTTTCACACCAGTTATGTGTTCAATATATATATCTCTTGTCCAGCGTATCACGTCAGAAACACATAACTTTTTCATTAGTTGCCCGTATTTCTTTGAGCATATTTTCTTTAGTAGCCCATCATTCTCTGGATCCCAGGATCCCAGTGAGCCCACAATGATCGGGAAGGTTTTAACCTCCGGATACTTCTCCGAAAGTCTTCTACAAAGTTGTTCATATTTTGTTATCTTCTCTTCCCTAGCTCTCTGGAATGCTTGATATCTGTTATCAAACGGTATGGTGACGTCAATTAGGAATGCAGACTGGTTATTTGCTATTATTAGGTCTGGCCTTTGGTTTATATCCTGCACTATTCTCTGATTTTCCCCTATGATCTTGTATTTCAGAGAAGCTGCTTTCTTTAATCGGTCAACTATAATGTTATGTCTCTTCTGCATTGCTTCTGCATATCTCATGCAATGGTTGACCACATGAGGCAGTGTCTCATTTGGATACCCACATTTTCTACAATTTTTATTTTCGTTTTTATTGGATTTTTTAGCTCCATTTAGGGGGACCAGGTTTAGTCTAGCTCTGTGTATAAACCTCCAGTCTGCAAACCTCGTATACGCCCCATCCGTCAAGAAATGCGAGCTTACATGGGCCTTCTGGGCACATTCAATCGCTTTCCCCTGATCAGGATACTGGGCAAGCTCATCGCTTCTCTTCCTTTGTCTCACTGTTCTCAGTCTCTTCGATAAGTTATGTCTTTGTTTGGCATTTACCCTAAATTCCTCATTTATTATCACTTCAGGTTCATTTCCGTTAAATTCCCACCTACACTGCATTCTTGAGGAGGCTTTTCTTGCCTCAGACCACGTGGATTTGTAGTTGTTTGTTGTTTTTTGATACTCTTCATCCATTACCCCTGAGAGGAATTTCCCTTTGTCTAACTCATCTGCATCTTTCTTTAATCTTTCACCCACTGTTTTCTTTAGATCTTCTTCTGCCATTCTCCGTATTTTTTCATCTGCTGATGTTAACAGCTTGTAGGCATTATCGATCAGGGCGATGTCTGAGTCTTCAGCTGACATCGGGATTCCGCATTGTCCTCTCCTCCTCAAGCCATACAGGTAGTGGTTGGAACTTTCTTGCGGGAGGTTAAGGGTTCTCTTATATTCCGGTCTCAGTATATCGTCTAGTTTTTTCCATTCCGTCTTCTTAAAAGTATTCATTCTGTATAAAAATTGGAGGGAGGGATAGAAAAAGGTCCTCATTGCATCAAGTCTCTGCCATGGAGCTAATTTTGATGTTAATATCCTCTTGCCTTTATTTATTATGTTTAACATGTTTTCTTTATTTGATGCAATGTTGAACCCAACGGGCTTCCCCAGAAATTTTGTTTCATCCCCTTCTCTTAGCTTTTCTAATTCCTCATTTCTTATCCTTATTTCCATGTCCCTGCATCCAGCCGGCTTGCTACCTGATATTCTTAATGTGCAGCACTTTCCAGGGTTGATGTTTAGTTTTATCTTATCTAGTTCTTCTACTACTGATGTCACCCTGTTTTGTAAGTCATCGGGGTCACTACCCAAGATGGTCAGGTCATCCGCAAAGGCCAGGATTCTATGCTCTGTATTTCCCATTTCAACTTTCCTTATTATCGGGTCTAATGCTAGGACGAATAGCAGGCCACTCAGTGGACACCCCTGTCTTACTCCAGCTTTTATTTCGATTTTATTCGTAGGGCCTTCTGATGTTATTATTCTCGTTGCGGATCCCTTATATATGTCCTGAATGATTTTAATTAGTTTTTCACCTGCCCCCATTTTTCTTAGTGCCAGTACTATTGCCTCATGTGGTAATGAGCCGAAAGCATTTGAGCAATCAAGCTGGGCAATACATATTTCCTTCCTCTCCGCTCTTGCTTCTCTAATTATTTTCTCTAAGATATAATTGTGCTCAAATACGCCGTCAAATGGCATAAATCCTTTCTGTGCTTTAGATATCAACTCTTGTTCCAACATCCATTTCTTTAGTCTATTTGCCCAGCAGCCCATGTATAGCTTGGCTATGGTTCTTGATAATGCTATCGGCCTATAATTCTTTATGTCATTGAGGTCACCCTTTTTATATATTAAGATAGTAGTTGTTTCCTTCCATTCTACAGGAACTCTAGCATACTTAAAACATATGTTGAATATTGTTGCTAGTAGGGTGCCACTCGGGTCCAGTTGTTTCCAGTGATAGTAGGTTATTCTATCTTCTCCTGGCGCAGAATTTTCTGTCTTACTAAGTTTCCTTGTTACCTCCTCAGGAGTGAAGGGCCCTTGGTCTATCTCATCCTGGGCAGCGTCTATGTGGTCATACACACTAGGTTCAATGAATTTCTCCTCATAGATTTCTCTAAAATAACCTTCAGTATTCTCCTTGGGTACCGGACATCTTGGGGAGTTGTCATCCAGAATCAGCCTAATTGCCCTACGCCTGTTTCTTTTATATAATTGTTGAATGAATTTAGGGTCATCTTTATCTTGGTCTTCCACTCTGCCCCTTACTTCACCACCCTTCCTTGGTTTCAGTTTTAGCAGCTCAGATGCTCTTACTGTTAATTCGTTTAATGTCTGGGAGAATTCATCCCATCTTTCTTCTGACTCTTGAGCTCCTAATATTATTTTTAGTTTCGGGTGGAACTCTTTGTGGAGGCCGCTTTCATCATTTTGGTCTATTAAAGGTTGTTTATTATTGTTGAGTGGATCACCCTCATGGTCACTAGTAGTAGCAATATCGTCCTCACCTTCTATTATCTCGATATTTGTTATTTCGCTTTGAGATACCTCATTCCCCTCATCATCATCTTCATCTCCTCCTGCTTCGTCTGATAGGTCATCTGTCCCTTCCATCTCTCGGTACTCACTTATATTTTCAATATCCATAATTTTACTCTCATTATGTGCATTTATTGTATTTTCCTCTTGGGATTCTAAGGTCTGGATTTCGTTATAGATTCTTTCCTGATCAACCATCTTATTAATATCTCTGTCCTCTCTATTTCCTACTAGGCGGATTTCTATTCCATCATTTCTTTTATCCCTCCACTCATTTGGGGTGGCCCAATTATGGACCAACGCAGTTGTTACTATTTCGTTCCCATTTTGCAGTGGGGAGTGGTCTATTATTTCTCCCTCTTCCATTTCTGCACATTTCATCGTTTCATGTAAACTCCTTTCAATTTCGTGCCTGCTCAGTGCAAGGAGTGAGTCTATTTGGGACTCATCCTCCTGCTCTTCCGCTAATATTTTGTCTACGAGAGATTCAAACAGTTCATCCGTCGTCTCATTTTCCTGGTGGTATACAGATTCGACCCTTATGTCCATTTCCTCAAATTTTTCGTTCTGCCTATTTTCATCCTCCCGACACATTTCGTTTTCATCATCAGCGAATCCACATTGCTCGTTATTCTCATTTTCATTTTGCGTTACCGTATCAGCCTGTGTCCTATCAATTGTAACAATTTTATCCCCTCTCCTCCTTTTCCTGGTTTCGGGTTCAGGTATAGTGACATTCTCTTGTCTATTTCGGACATCCCTTGCTTTATGCCAATTATAATGATTTCGCAGGGCTCTCGTACCTGGGAAAGTTTCCCCACATTGTTCACATTTAAACGCGAATACTTCAGGTTGATCGTCTTCCGGGTACTCCTCTGCAGGTGCCTCGCAGGTATGCCCTGACGGTCTCCTCCCCAATTCAGTATTACATCTACCACATATGTTAGTGGTGTTAGTAATCTTAATGTTATGATCCCGTAGTAGATGCCGCTCCACTGAGGCTCTCGCAGACGTCCAAGTTTTAGACTTGAACGCCGCTCTACAACCTCTTTCAGTGCAATTAAAGTGGTCGGGGGGCGGAAATCTTACTATGAGCGTGCTATCGCTCCTTTCTAGGGGAGGGATACGCCTTCTATTCCTTTCCATAATGTATATCAGACATCAATTCGCACAGGGGAGTTGTCTACTGTGATAGGTATTCAGTCTAGCTATCATTTTCTCTCAACCTAGGCTGTTAGGAGTCATAAATTATGTATATATCAGTTTCCTAAATCTAAACAGGCTTGGGATACGCCTTCTCACTGATTGTGTGTATAACGTCCGTCTATCGATTACTTTCACGGTCAGATTCGCTAGTCAGTTGGCGAAGCACACCTAAAGTTCAGTATGGGGGTGTCATCAATTTCTCCTGCGTAAGCAGTAGCTGATTACCTCAGCCCACCTGCAATACGCCAGGATCTAGAGGCCTCCAAGACCTATCAAGACCGACACCGACCAACGAGTGTGCATATCTCAACTGCAATACCCAACTATCAATTACTCTCCCAATCGATCAATTTACAAGTCGCAACTAGAGTTCACTACGGGATGCCATTAATTTTCCGCGCAAGCAGTAGCTGATTACCTCAAAGGGTTGCGAGCCCTCGATCTATTTATCTATCTGCGTTCACCAGTTTATCTCGCCCAAGCAGTAGCAGCTCGAAAGCGCCCACCTGCAATGGGGGAGAAACTAGGGGGATCCCTGACACCTATCGCGACCGACACCGACCACCCCCCCGGCCAATTTAAACACGTGTGGCTCGGACCTGTAGCCGATGTCGGCGCTTTAAGAGCACCATCCACACTCATAGACCCCCCAGATGAATAAGTCTCACTATGTGAGAATATTTGCCAAAAGACCAAGATCAAAATGTTTAGAGATGATTAAGCTGATAAGAACAGATACTACACTTTGATCTTAGCCAAAAGGCCGAGAAGCGATGACGAGAGCACGCGGTTTTCCGGTTTATATTATCAATGTTTCAACAGCTGGGGTGAGAGTTAGTGGTGTTAGACACCTTTCATTCAATCCAAAATAGATATGGCCCAAATAAATGTAAATCTTAGACGCTGCTATTTGGTTCCAATAAGTGCGTTCAATTTCATGCTTGTGTAATTTGCGGTTCTATCTAGATTTGAAATTGCACTACTAGCATATATTTAAGAAGTCCCTATACATACAAAGCTGCTAAGCAACCCATCCGCCATGTTGGTGCCATTCACAACATCCAGTATATATTGCATGAAATCGGAAAATTACATTTATTAAAGCAATCTCAATGTTTCATCAGCTTTTCATGGATTATTTCCCAATCATTCCATTGTTAAATGTTATTGTTTTCGTATTGTAAACAGCCAGAAAATTGTTGCATAGCAATAGTGCGCTCACAGATAGAACAGTTTCGGTTTGCGTTACACAGTTGGAAATAGGCATCAAATATCTTCAAGAAAGCACAACCAACTACATATACGTACATTTGAAAACATAAATAGCTGTAAACTATACCATAATCATTTTATTCCTCTCTGTTGTGCCGATGTTCAAGACGTAAAACAAGAAGAAATGCCAACAGATGGCAGTAGATTGCTCACTGATGGTAGTAACCGAGTGCAGGCAGGTAATTTCTCGTCATCATATAAAAATGTTTCTATTTTCTGTGTTTTCTATTTCCTAGTGACTTTTCTGCCTACATTAAAATGAGTACTAGTGCAGACAACACATCTATGTTTGTGGTATAATTGTAACCTCTCACTGTCGATTCGTTGACGCAGTTTGATTGGGCAAATGACTTGGATTTCATCAGCATACTTACCTGGCGTAGGGGCTACCGTGATCAGCAAGGCGGTTCCCCCGGGGTGAGATCCTTCCATTGCACTTCGGTTGGGTTGACCCCCGCGAATACCCCAAACGTGGGTATCTCGGGCGCGTAATTTTTGTTAGTCGGGACTGCGTTCGCGCTGTCCCGGAATAAAACAATTCAAACATAGACACTAGTTGGGAAGCTCAGTGGTAGAGTGCCAACTACTACTGCGATGGTTTCGGTTTGTAGTTGTGAGTGTTCTCAGACTTTCATAATCATCCGTCTTGTGTAGCCTTTAAACTGTGCCGTGCGTGTAAAACTGAAACATTTCCCACTCTCACTTCTTACAGATATATATCCTGATTCATACGGAAACTACAAAACGTGATATATCCAAGCAGTCCATCTATCCAAGTACTAACACTGCTTCACTTTGGTGATCCAACGAGGACTAGTATTCTCAACGTAGCATGGCCCTTCGCTACATGTTACTTCATTTTCTCCCAAATGTGGCAGGCTCAGTGCTAGAGCACTTACTTCGATACCCACACAAGTAAATTTGTGATCAACAATATCGTGTCCCTGGGATTTCACACACATTCTCATTCCACCAAATTTTCCATCATCACTCACTTGTCTTACCCCTTACTTTTAGCCTGAAGTTCAAAAAAAAAAAAAAAAAAAATGGGGTGTTAAACTGAATGATTTCATTTTTTCTTCTTCTTATTCTCTCTGTAATAAAGTAAAAAAAAAAAAAATCATTCCATCGTATCACCAGTATTCATTTAAAAAAATAAATAAATAAAATAAGAAATTAAAGAAACAAATACATAAAAAGTGATAAAAGTAGTTAAAAAGAGAGAAACGAATAGGATTTTAAACAAAATACAACATTTATTATTGGCATAAAAATACATAAATGGAAAGCTATATAAATGGAGAAATTGAATAAATTAATAGAATAAATATTCATAACTTTCATAGGCAACAAATTGAACATGAGAAAATGACAAATACAAGATGGATATAAATTGAATATTGTAAAATAGAAAATGAAGAAAACAGTTGTTTTTCTTTAATCAAAAAAAAACTCAAAGCTTTCCTCTCGTAAATTATAAATATTTACTGATGTGACTTCCTTCAAGAACCGCCACTAAAACATGTTCGATTTCGACGTGTTAAATATTTCAAAAACTATCATCGTTGTGAACAAGAATTTCCACATGAGTCAAGTGTGTGCGAAACTTGTCCCAAGAAATGGTTTTGACTGACGACCGAAAACTCTCGCCAAGTGGAAATTTGTGAAAACGTTTTGGGATTGTGTAAAAATGATTCTCACTCTTTGGGTAATGTTATCATGGGTGACATTCCAATACGACGCCAAAACAAAGAGGCAAATGCTAAATGGCACACGTCGACGTCGCACAACACTATGCTCATTGTGTTTTCTGACATTAGGCGGATCGTTCACCATGAGTTTGTGTCTCCGGACACAAGTCTAAATTTCACGTACAAGTCCTCAACAGACTGAGTGAGAGCAAGGATTCAGCGGTGATTGGATACTTTATCATGACAATGCGCCAGCCCACACTGTCCTGGGCGTGACCAATTACCTGGCCAAATCTAACGTGGCAATTCTGCCATCCTACAGTCCGGACTTGGCTCCCTCAGGCTTCTTTTTGTTTCCCCGTTCGAAATCCTCCCTGAAAGGACATCGTTACAGAACAATTGACGTGGTGAAAGCAGCTTTTGAAATGGCTTTAAACGCATTGCCAACACAGACCTTCCAGGATGCCTTTGCTGATTGGAAATCACGCTGCCAAAGATGGATCGACGCAAGAGGGCAATAGATTGAATAATGCTAATCCACATTATGTAAATAAATGTGGTGACATTACTTTCCGGACAGACCTTGACCATCTTGCAGAAAGAATGTCACTTGCACCATGAATGAGGCTTCATGTAGAACTCGAACCCATGACCCACCAAGATGAGAGAGAAGAACTATGGTTGAATTTGATTTAGGTGTGCCGATCCCAACTGTACTGCAATGCTGGGCCGACACGTGGTGAGGGTGTGGCAAGCCACAACCACCTCACCTCAGTCCAAAAATCAGTTTAATATTCTGGACCCACAATGTGGGTCGTATCAGATATTAAGCTGATAAGAACAGATACTACACTTTGATCTTAGCCAAAAGGCCGAGAAGCGATGACGAGAGCACGCGGTTTTCCGGTTTATATTATCAATGTTTCAACAGCTGAGGTGAGAGTTAGTGGTGTTAGACACCTTTCATTCAATCCAAAATAGATATGGCCCAAATAAATGTAAATCTTAGACGCTGCTATTTGGTTCCAATAAGTGCGTTCAATTTCATGCTTGTGTAATTTGCGGTTCTATCTAGATTTGAAATTGCACTACTAGCATATATTTAAGAAGTCCCTATACATACAAAGCTGCTAAGCAACCCATCCGCCATGTTGGTGCCATTCACAACATCCAGTATATATTGCATGAAATCGGAAAATTACATTTATTAAAGCAATCTCAATGTTTCATCAGCTTTTCATGGATTATTTCCCAATCATTCCATTGTTAAATGTTATTGTTTTCGTATTGTAAACAGCCAGAAAATTGTTGCATAGCAATAGTGCGCTCACAGATAGAACAGTTTCGGTTTGCGTTACACAGTTGGAAATAGGCATCAAATATCTTCAAGAAAGCACAACCAACTACATATACGTACATTTGAAAACATAAATAGCTGTAAACTATACCATAATCATTTTATTCCTCTCTGTTGTGCCGATGTTCAAGACGTAAAACAAGAAGAAATGCCAACAGATGGCAGTAGATTGCTCACTGATGGTAGTAACCGAGTGCAGGCAGGTAATTTCTCGTCATCATATAAAAATGTTTCTATTTTCTGTGTTTTCTATTTCCTAGTGACTTTTCTGCCTACATTAAAATGAGTACTAGTGCAGACAACACATCTATGTTTGTGGTATAATTGTAACCTCTCACTGTCGATTCGTTGACGCAGTTTGATTGGGCAAATGACTTGGATTTCATCAGCATACTTACCTGGCGTAGGGGCTACCGTGATCAGCAAGGCGGTTCCCCCGGGGTGAGATCCTTCCATTGCACTTCGGTTGGGTTGACCCCCGCGAATACCCCAAACGTGGGTATCTCGGGCGCGTAATTTTTGTTAGTCGGGACTGCGTTCGCGCTGTCCCGGAATAAAACAATTCAAACATAGACACTAGTTGGGAAGCTCAGTGGTAGAGTGCCAACTACTACTGCGATGGTTTCGGTTTGTAGTTGTGAGTGTTCTCAGACTTTCATAATCATCCGTCTTGTGTAGCCTTTAAACTGTGCCGTGCGTGTAAAACTGAAACATTACTCTCACTTCTTACAGATATATATCCTGATTCATACGGAAACTACAAAACGTGATATATCCAAGCAGTCCATCTATCCAAGTACTAACACTGCTTCACTTTGGTGATCCAACGAGGACTAGTATTCTCAACGTAGCATGGCCCTTCGCTACATGTTACTTCATTTTCTCCCAAATGTGGCAGGCTCAGTGCTAGAGCACTTACTTCGATACCCACACAAGTAAATTTGTGATCAACAATATCGTGTCCCTGGGATTTCACACACATTCTCATTCCACCAAATTTTCCATCATCACTCACTTGTCTTACCCCTTACTTTTAGCCTGAAGTTCAAAAAAAAAAAAAAAAAAAATGGGGTGTTAAACTGAATGATTTCATTTTTTCTTCTTCTTATTCTCTCTGTAATAAAGTAAAAAAAAAAAAAATCATTCCATCGTATCACCAGTATTCATTTAAAAAAATAAATAAATAAAATAAGAAATTAAAGAAACAAATACATAAAAAGTGATAAAAGTAGTTAAAAAGAGAGAAACGAATAGGATTTTAAACAAAATACAACATTTATTATTGGCATAAAAATACATAAATGGAAAGCTATATAAATGGAGAAATTGAATAAATTAATAGAATAAATATTCATAACTTTCATAGGCAACAAATTGAACATGAGAAAATGACAAATACAAGATGGATATAAATTGAATATTGTAAAATAGAAAATGAAGAAAACAGTTGTTTTTCTTTAATCAAAAAAAAACTCAAAGCTTTCCTCTCGTAAATTATAAATATTTACTGATGTGACTTCCTTCAAGAACCGCCACTAAAACATGTTCGATTTCGACGTGTTAAATATTTCAAAAACTATCATCGTTGTGAACAAGAATTTCCACATGAGTCAAGTGTGTGCGAAACTTGTCCCAAGAAATGGTTTTGACTGACGACCGAAAACTCTCGCCAAGTGGAAATTTGTGAAAACGTTTTGGGATTGTGTAAAAATGATTCTCACTCTTTGGGTAATGTTATCATGGGTGACATTCCAATACGACGCCAAAACAAAGAGGCAAATGCTAAATGGCACACGTCGACGTCGCACAACACTATGCTCATTGTGTTTTCTGACATTAGGCGGATCGTTCACCATGAGTTTGTGTCTCCGGACACAAGTCTAAATTTCACGTACAAGTCCTCAACAGACTGAGTGAGAGCAAGGATTCAGCGGTGATTGGATACTTTATCATGACAATGCGCCAGCCCACACTGTCCTGGGCGTGACCAATTACCTGGCCAAATCTAACGTGGCAATTCTGCCATCCTACAGTCCGGACTTGGCTCCCTCAGGCTTCTTTTTGTTTCCCCGTTCGAAATCCTCCCTGAAAGGACATCGTTACAGAACAATTGACGTGGTGAAAGCAGCTTTTGAAATGGCTTTAAACGCATTGCCAACACAGACCTTCCAGGATGCCTTTGCTGATTGGAAATCACGCTGCCAAAGATGGATCGACGCAAGAGGGCAATAGATTGAATAATGCTAATCCACATTATGTAAATAAATGTGGTGACATTACTTTCCGGACAGACCTTGACCATCTTGCAGAAAGAATGTCACTTGCACCATGAATGAGGCTTCATGTAGAACTCGAACCCATGACCCACCAAGATGAGAGAGAAGAACTATGGTTGAATTTGATTTAGGTGTGCCGATCCCAACTGTACTGCAATGCTGGGCCGACACGTGGTGAGGGTGTGGCAAGCCACAACCACCTCACCTCAGTCCAAAAATCAGTTTAATATTCTGGACCCACAATGTGGGTCGTATCAGATATTAAGCTGATAAGAACAGATACTACACTTTGATCTTAGCCAAAAGGCCGAGAAGCGATGACGAGAGCACGCGGTTTTCCGGTTTATATTATCAATGTTTCAACAGCTGAGGTGAGAGTTAGTGGTGTTAGACACCTTTCATTCAATCCAAAATAGATATGGCCCAAATAAATGTAAATCTTAGACGCTGCTATTTGGTTCCAATAAGTGCGTTCAATTTCATGCTTGTGTAATTTGCGGTTCTATCTAGATTTGAAATTGCACTACTAGCATATATTTAAGAAGTCCCTATACATACAAAGCTGCTAAGCAACCCATCCGCCATGTTGGTGCCATTCACAACATCCAGTATATATTGCATGAAATCGGAAAATTACATTTATTAAAGCAATCTCAATGTTTCATCAGCTTTTCATGGATTATTTCCCAATCATTCCATTGTTAAATGTTATTGTTTTCGTATTGTAAACAGCCAGAAAATTGTTGCATAGCAATAGTGCGCTCACAGATAGAACAGTTTCGGTTTGCGTTACACAGTTGGAAATAGGCATCAAATATCTTCAAGAAAGCACAACCAACTACATATACGTACATTTGAAAACATAAATAGCTGTAAACTATACCATAATCATTTTATTCCTCTCTGTTGTGCCGATGTTCAAGACGTAAAACAAGAAGAAATGCCAACAGATGGCAGTAGATTGCTCACTGATGGTAGTAACCGAGTGCAGGCAGGTAATTTCTCGTCATCATATAAAAATGTTTCTATTTTCTGTGTTTTCTATTTCCTAGTGACTTTTCTGCCTACATTAAAATGAGTACTAGTGCAGACAACACATCTATGTTTGTGGTATAATTGTAACCTCTCACTGTCGATTCGTTGACGCAGTTTGATTGGGCAAATGACTTGGATTTCATCAGCATACTTACCTGGCGTAGGGGCTACCGTGATCAGCAAGGCGGTTCCCCCGGGGTGAGATCCTTCCATTGCACTTCGGTTGGGTTGACCCCCGCGAATACCCCAAACGTGGGTATCTCGGGCGCGTAATTTTTGTTAGTCGGGACTGCGTTCGCGCTGTCCCGGAATAAAACAATTCAAACATAGACACTAGTTGGGAAGCTCAGTGGTAGAGTGCCAACTACTACTGCGATGGTTTCGGTTTGTAGTTGTGAGTGTTCTCAGACTTTCATAATCATCCGTCTTGTGTAGCCTTTAAACTGTGCCGTGCGTGTAAAACTGAAACATTTCCCACTCTCACTTCTTACAGATATATATCCTGATTCATACGGAAACTACAAAACGTGATATATCCAAGCAGTCCATCTATCCAAGTACTAACACTGCTTCACTTTGGTGATCCAACGAGGACTAGTATTCTCAACGTAGCATGGCCCTTCGCTACATGTTACTTCATTTTCTCCCAAATGTGGCAGGCTCAGTGCTAGAGCACTTACTTCGATACCCACACAAGTAAATTTGTGATCAACAATATCGTGTCCCTGGGATTTCACACACATTCTCATTCCACCAAATTTTCCATCATCACTCACTTGTCTTACCCCTTACTTTTAGCCTGAAGTTCAAAAAAAAAAAAAAAAAAAATGGGGTGTTAAACTGAATGATTTCATTTTTTCTTCTTCTTATTCTCTCTGTAATAAAGTAAAAAAAAAAAAAATCATTCCATCGTATCACCAGTATTCATTTAAAAAAATAAATAAATAAAATAAGAAATTAAAGAAACAAATACATAAAAAGTGATAAAAGTAGTTAAAAAGAGAGAAACGAATAGGATTTTAAACAAAATACAACATTTATTATTGGCATAAAAATACATAAATGGAAAGCTATATAAATGGAGAAATTGAATAAATTAATAGAATAAATATTCATAACTTTCATAGGCAACAAATTGAACATGAGAAAATGACAAATACAAGATGGATATAAATTGAATATTGTAAAATAGAAAATGAAGAAAACAGTTGTTTTTCTTTAATCAAAAAAAAACTCAAAGCTTTCCTCTCGTAAATTATAAATATTTACTGATGTGACTTCCTTCAAGAACCGCCACTAAAACATGTTCGATTTCGACGTGTTAAATATTTCAAAAACTATCATCGTTGTGAACAAGAATTTCCACATGAGTCAAGTGTGTGCGAAACTTGTCCCAAGAAATGGTTTTGACTGACGACCGAAAACTCTCGCCAAGTGGAAATTTGTGAAAACGTTTTGGGATTGTGTAAAAATGATTCTCACTCTTTGGGTAATGTTATCATGGGTGACATTCCAATACGACGCCAAAACAAAGAGGCAAATGCTAAATGGCACACGTCGACGTCGCACAACACTATGCTCATTGTGTTTTCTGACATTAGGCGGATCGTTCACCATGAGTTTGTGTCTCCGGACACAAGTCTAAATTTCACGTACAAGTCCTCAACAGACTGAGTGAGAGCAAGGATTCAGCGGTGATTGGATACTTTATCATGACAATGCGCCAGCCCACACTGTCCTGGGCGTGACCAATTACCTGGCCAAATCTAACGTGGCAATTCTGCCATCCTACAGTCCGGACTTGGCTCCCTCAGGCTTCTTTTTGTTTCCCCGTTCGAAATCCTCCCTGAAAGGACATCGTTACAGAACAATTGACGTGGTGAAAGCAGCTTTTGAAATGGCTTTAAACGCATTGCCAACACAGACCTTCCAGGATGCCTTTGCTGATTGGAAATCACGCTGCCAAAGATGGATCGACGCAAGAGGGCAATAGATTGAATAATGCTAATCCACATTATGTAAATAAATGTGGTGACATTACTTTCCGGACAGACCTTGACCATCTTGCAGAAAGAATGTCACTTGCACCATGAATGAGGCTTCATGTAGAACTCGAACCCATGACCCACCAAGATGAGAGAGAAGAACTATGGTTGAATTTGATTTAGGTGTGCCGATCCCAACTGTACTGCAATGCTGGGCCGACACGTGGTGAGGGTGTGGCAAGCCACAACCACCTCACCTCAGTCCAAAAATCAGTTTAATATTCTGGACCCACAATGTGGGTCGTATCAGATATTAAGCTGATAAGAACAGATACTACACTTTGATCT
Organism: Thermobia domestica; assembly: GCF_964235325.1. NCBI lineage: Eukaryota > Metazoa > Arthropoda > Insecta > Zygentoma > Lepismatidae > Thermobia > Thermobia domestica. The sequence goes on along the minus strand of NW_027656200.1, from coordinate 78,698 downwards.
TAGCCAAAAGGCCGAGAAGCGATGACGAGAGCATTTTTTTTTTTTTTTTTTTTTTTTTTCACAAGGCTTTCATTCCCATCCGGGGATGGGCGGGCCGCAGACGGTTATGCCGTCTCTATGGCCAGTGATTGAGGAAAAGGTGTGGCGAATGTATATGAGAAGGTTCTCAGGCTGTTATGCAATTAAGATGCAAATACGTCATCTAATAAAGGTGTGTAGAGGTAAGTCGAGTAGGGATGAGCATGGAATGTTGCATAGATTGGAATATGGTTGTGTTCAGACGGTGGAAGCTAAACTACGGAGATATCCATGTGTGGAATCATGGATTATGGATGTGGCCGTAGTGGCGATAGATACGGCGAAGTGAGTTGTGCGTCGCAGGCGAATTGTCCTGTTCATAAATGGCCAGTAAATGATCGACAGGCGGATATGCATATCTGGGCTCCGTAGGTGTTTGGTCCAGGAGTTCGTGAAGTATAGGATGGGCATTTGAAATGCGCTGGAAGATGTAGCGGCTGCGAAGGCGTCGGAGATGAGGAAGAAGTGTAGGCATAGTGGTGCGTCGGTAGACCTCGGCAGTAGGTGTGTGCTGCGGTAGAGAATATGCTATGCGGAGTGCACAGCGTTCGAGGATTTGGAGGCGTGCATAAAAGTTGGTAGTCGCCGATAGCCAGGCAAGATGGCCATGCGTCAGTGCCGGTCGGACGAAGACCTTATAGGTGTAGAGAAGTAAGTTAGCATTCAGACCCCACGTAGTGCCTTTGAGATGTCGAAGGAGATTAATCCGACGGCGAATGTTGGCTTCCAAAGTACGAAGGTGGGCGTTCCATGTAAGGTGTTTATCGAATGTGACACCAAGGTAGGTTAAGGTATCGTGGACCGGAAGACGAGAATCTAAGAGGGTAATCGTGAGGCGCTCAGGATTGCGGGTAGGGCAGAACTTATTCCTCTTGAGGCCAAATAAGGTCATCTGGGTTTTCAGTGGATTCAGTTTCAGTTTCCATTTGAGGCTCCAGGCAACAAGATTATCCAGCGCACGTTGAAGGATGTGATTAATTTGGTCAACGGAAGACCCAAGTGCGAGATACGCAGTATCATCGGCAAATTGGAGCATATGGACTGGAGGCGACGGTTGAGGCATATCGGCGACATAGAGCAAATATAAGAGAGGTGAGAGCACGGAACCTTGGGGAACGCCGGCACGAAGGATAAAGGTTGGGGATTTGGTGTTATTAATCTGAATATATGCTCGTCTATGGTGGAGAAACTGGGCTATTATCCGCACGTAGGGAAACGGCAGAAGGGAGGTAAGTTTGTAAATTAGTCCAGCGTGCCAAACAGTGTCGAAAGCCTTTTCGATATCAAGTGATACTAGGACTGACGGGAGGCGTTTGTTAAAATGATTGACCAGCAGGGAGGATAGTTTGACTAGTTGGTCGTTAATGCCAAAGGAAGGTCGGAAACCAGCTTGAGTAGGGGGAATGATTGCCTTGTCGGTAATGTATGGCTGCAGACGTTTCATAAGGATACGTTCGAATGTTTTACTAAAAGCATTCGTGAGACTGATCGGCCGATATGATGCCACTGAGGAGGGGTCTTTTTGCGGTTTTAAAAAGACCACTATCTTAGCAAGCTTCCACGCCGTAGGAAAATAGCCGGTTGCTAGTATTGTGGAGTACAGCTGTGCAAGTAAGAGCAGAAAAATGGCAGGCGCATGGAGAAGTTGACGATATGAGATATTGTCATTACCTGGTGCTGTATTGCGGCGGTATTTGAGGACCTCTAAGATTTCGATTGAAGTAATGGGTGCCAGTAGTGGATCGTCGGGTTGAGGGAGTTGAATGAAGTTCGGCGCAAAGCGTGCTTGTTCTGGATCACCGACTGCAGTTATGTGCCGATCACTAGGATGAATAAAGAGAGGCGATGAGTGGGTGGTAAAAACCGCCTCGAAATGGTTGGCAAAGAGAGTGGCTTTCTCCAAGTCTGTAGTAGGGGCAGTGCCATTAGTAATTAACGGATATTGGGGTCTATGCTTCTGGAATGTTAGGCGTTTGAAGAGGTTCCAGAAGCGAGTGGGGTTGCGCTCGTCACGTAGCTGGTTACACGAAAGTCGCCAGTTCAGTCTCTTCCGTGCAATAATATAATGTTTTGCCATGCGCTGGAATTGGCGATGTAAGTGTAAGAAGTGGCGATCATTGGTGCGGTGATATTCAGTCAAATACTGATCAGATCGTGCGAGGATATTTAATACACCAGAAGGGAGATTTGGACGGCTCTTAGGTTGTGAGTATTTTGGAATGGAACATGCAGTACTGTGGTTTATTGCGGTCTCAAGTGTAGCGCAAAGTTGATCGACGTTGGCAATGGAGTCCAGTGTGGGAGTGAGGTTGCCGAGGTCGGTGGTGATAAGCTCTTGATAACGATCCCAGTTTGCTGCAGTAAAGTTATATTTAGGAGGTGAAGTGATGTCATCAGTTTTTGGTAAAGTCTGTGTGAGAGTCAGTAGGATCGGTAGATGGTCACTGCCCACAGAACCAAGAATTTCCACGGACGTCCGAGATAAAAGATTGTTAGACACGATGGCTACATCAGGGGTGGTATTGCTAGCGGGTCGAGTGTGTTGAGGTAGGGGAAGAAGAGTGCTATGGGTAGTTGCCAGGAAATCGGTAAATCGCTGTTGCTGCTCTGCAGTGCGAGAGGCGTAATTAATATCTGCTAGAAGTATATACGTACGGAAGTTCAAGTCAAGATAAGTGAGAAAATGGTACGGTAACGGCTGGGTAGATCGGACGTAAATAGTGGCAACTGTGAATGTAATAGACGGAAAGTAGATGGTTTGGATCACATGTTCAGAGTAGCGTTGTGGATTAGGGGGTAGAATATGACGCCGTGGAATAGAGTGTTTAACCGCTATAGCTGCTCCCCCGCGAGCTGGATGGGTCGATAGATCTGAGCGTGTAAGATGATAGTGGGGAAAATAATAACGTTCGCTGGACTTTAAGAAAGTTTCGTTGAGCAGTATACAGTCAACGGTATGTGCAGCCGCCATGGTTTCTAAAAGGACGCGATTGGTCCGTAATGATCTGATGTTAGAAAATAGGAGTTTGATTGGCCGTTTCCCCTGCGTGCGAGTATTCATGGTGGTGTATCAGAATGGAAATGAAAGTAAGTTGAAAGCCCAGAGTATGTAGCAGCCATATGGAGGTGGAAAATATCGTGGGCTGCTTTCGTGGCATGAGTAAGAATAGCTTCCCGTTGATAGGGAAAGGTATTCTGAAGAACGAGAGTGATAAATTGAAGCATTGTTTCGACTGTAGGTGGCGGTAGGAGTGAAGTTTGGGTGCCTATAGATACCTGGGTTGCCGGATGAATACGAAGAGGCACTACGGTTTCCGGTTTATCGGGTAAAGGCTTCGGTTTCTGGGGGCACTGATACGAATAAGTCGGATGAGGTCCACCACAGGTATTGCAGTTAGCAGGTTGCTGTAAGTTAGGACAATTTTTCAGCTTATGGGTGCCTTTACAGTGTGGGCAGACGGATGGCAGAGTGCATTTGTTTGTAGGATGTGAATTATAGGCGAGACAATTTTCGCAGCGGATGGAGAGAGGCGGGGGAGTACGTGACGCTTCCACCCTATGGTGGCAGCGGTAGATATAAACGCCATTCTGGAGAAGTTCGTCAATAAGCGTCTGATCGTCTGTAAGTAGGCGCACCATGTAAGTTGGACCAGTAGCATTCTTAATACGTAAGGCTCGTGTTGGATGATAGCCGTCCTCTTTCAGTTCGTCCAAGATCTCTTTTTCCGTTAGGTTGGGATCTACACCACGAATCACCACGGATAATAAGGGCGTGCGACGTGGTGGCGGTGGAGTTTTCTGAGTGGGTGTTTTCAGAAGAGTAATCTTTGCATTGGTGCCAAACATAGCTGGTCCGACCTTGTAAATGAGATGGTCATATAAGCCTGGATTAGTTGTTTTTAGTAAGATGCCATTTTGGGTTTTGATTAGTTGCTGAAGATCAAGGCGGGTACAGTACCGCATGAGCTGGAGGTACATTGGTTTGATGTTGAAATACTCTGGTTTTAAATTAGTGAAGAGGATGGTAAAGTTAGACGTAGATGGTTGATCTATGATTATTGGCTCCTCAGTGGATGAGGTAGAAGCAGAAGCTACGGATGGTTGTGGCGGTTTAGGCTTCGGTGGACTGAGGAGAGCCTCAGTATATTTGAGCTTCTTGATGTGAGTCGGTGATCGGGAACGATCTCTATCTCGAACAGGAGAACCAAGAGAGACAGAAGAAGCTCCTGAGGAGGTGCGTTCTCGTTCTCGTGGCCGTGGACGACGATCCTGAGGTGGCCCCATCACAGTTGCAGGGAGAGTATGACGCCCTGATGGATTGTCAGCGGGGTTAGGAGGTCCCGGCATGATCAGTAATGAAAGGCGAGAGTGCTAACACCGAAGTGTTACGTCGCCAACTAGTAGATGTTAGTAAGTGCCTGGTGTTTCGCACACTAAAAGTGTAGCGCCCCACACAGGTATAAGTAGACTGTACGACCAAGTTAGTAACAAAGGCCCTGACTAGAAATGTGCGGCTCGGACCGTGAGGCCGATGTCGACTCTATAACAGAATCCTCCGCAAAGAGACTGTGCGGCTCGGACCGTGAGGCCGATGTCGACTCTATAACAGAATCCTCCGCACGTTAGCTGAACAACGAGATGAATAACAAGATGAGCTAAGATCGCACGACACATAGACTTTCGTCTAGAGTCGCAAGGTCAGTATGACGAGAGCACGCGGTTTTCCGGTTTATATTATCAATGTTTCAACAGCTGAGGTGAGAGTTAGTGGTGTTAGACACCTTTCATTCAATCCAAAATAGATATGGCCCAAATAAATGTAAATCTTAGACGCTGCTATTTGGTTCCAATAAGTGCGTTCAATTTCATGCTTGTGTAATTTGCGGTTCTATCTAGATTTGAAATTGCACTACTAGCATATATTTAAGAAGTCCCTATACATACAAAGCTGCTAAGCAACCCATCCGCCATGTTGGTGCCATTCACAACATCCAGTATATATTGCATGAAATCGGAAAATTACATTTATTAAAGCAATCTCAATGTTTCATCAGCTTTTCATGGATTATTTCCCAATCATTCCATTGTTAAATGTTATTGTTTTCGTATTGTAAACAGCCAGAAAATTGTTGCATAGCAATAGTGCGCTCACAGATAGAACAGTTTCGGTTTGCGTTACACAGTTGGAAATAGGCATCAAATATCTTCAAGAAAGCACAACCAACTACATATACGTACATTTGAAAACATAAATAGCTGTAAACTATACCATAATCATTTTATTCCTCTCTGTTGTGCCGATGTTCAAGACGTAAAACAAGAAGAAATGCCAACAGATGGCAGTAGATTGCTCACTGATGGTAGTAACCGAGTGCAGGCAGGTAATTTCTCGTCATCATATAAAAATGTTTCTATTTTCTGTGTTTTCTATTTCCTAGTGACTTTTCTGCCTACATTAAAATGAGTACTAGTGCAGACAACACATCTATGTTTGTGGTATAATTGTAACCTCTCACTGTCGATTCGTTGACGCAGTTTGATTGGGCAAATGACTTGGATTTCATCAGCATACTTACCTGGCGTAGGGGCTACCGTGATCAGCAAGGCGGTTCCCCCGGGGTGAGATCCTTCCATTGCACTTCGGTTGGGTTGACCCCCGCGAATACCCCAAACGTGGGTATCTCGGGCGCGTAATTTTTGTTAGTCGGGACTGCGTTCGCGCTGTCCCGGAATAAAACAATTCAAACATAGACACTAGTTGGGAAGCTCAGTGGTAGAGTGCCAACTACTACTGCGATGGTTTCGGTTTGTAGTTGTGAGTGTTCTCAGACTTTCATAATCATCCGTCTTGTGTAGCCTTTAAACTGTGCCGTGCGTGTAAAACTGAAACATTTCCCACTCTCACTTCTTACAGATATATATCCTGATTCATACGGAAACTACAAAACGTGATATATCCAAGCAGTCCATCTATCCAAGTACTAACACTGCTTCACTTTGGTGATCCAACGAGGACTAGTATTCTCAACGTAGCATGGCCCTTCGCTACATGTTACTTCATTTTCTCCCAAATGTGGCAGGCTCAGTGCTAGAGCACTTACTTCGATACCCACACAAGTAAATTTGTGATCAACAATATCGTGTCCCTGGGATTTCACACACATTCTCATTCCACCAAATTTTCCATCATCACTCACTTGTCTTACCCCTTACTTTTAGCCTGAAGTTCAAAAAAAAAAAAAAAAAAAATGGGGTGTTAAACTGAATGATTTCATTTTTTCTTCTTCTTATTCTCTCTGTAATAAAGTAAAAAAAAAAAAAAATCATTCCATCGTATCACCAGTATTCATTTAAAAAAATAAATAAATAAAATAAGAAATTAAAGAAACAAATACATAAAAAGTGATAAAAGTAGTTAAAAAGAGAGAAACGAATAGGATTTTAAACAAAATACAACATTTATTATTGGCATAAAAATACATAAATGGAAAGCTATATAAATGGAGAAATTGAATAAATTAATAGAATAAATATTCATAACTTTCATAGGCAACAAATTGAACATGAGAAAATGACAAATACAAGATGGATATAAATTGAATATTGTAAAATAGAAAATGAAGAAAACAGTTGTTTTTCTTTAATCAAAAAAAAACTCAAAGCTTTCCTCTCGTAAATTATAAATATTTACTGATGTGACTTCCTTCAAGAACCGCCACTAAAACATGTTCGATTTCGACGTGTTAAATATTTCAAAAACTATCATCGTTGTGAACAAGAATTTCCACATGAGTCAAGTGTGTGCGAAACTTGTCCCAAGAAATGGTTTTGACTGACGACCGAAAACTCTCGCCAAGTGGAAATTTGTGAAAACGTTTTGGGATTGTGTAAAAATGATTCTCACTCTTTGGGTAATGTTATCATGGGTGACATTCCAATACGACGCCAAAACAAAGAGGCAAATGCTAAATGGCACACGTCGACGTCGCACAACACTATGCTCATTGTGTTTTCTGACATTAGGCGGATCGTTCACCATGAGTTTGTGTCTCCGGACACAAGTCTAAATTTCACGTACAAGTCCTCAACAGACTGAGTGAGAGCAAGGATTCAGCGGTGATTGGATACTTTATCATGACAATGCGCCAGCCCACACTGTCCTGGGCGTGACCAATTACCTGGCCAAATCTAACGTGGCAATTCTGCCATCCTACAGTCCGGACTTGGCTCCCTCAGGCTTCTTTTTGTTTCCCCGTTCGAAATCCTCCCTGAAAGGACATCGTTACAGAACAATTGACGTGGTGAAAGCAGCTTTTGAAATGGCTTTAAACGCATTGCCAACACAGACCTTCCAGGATGCCTTTGCTGATTGGAAATCACGCTGCCAAAGATGGATCGACGCAAGAGGGCAATAGATTGAATAATGCTAATCCACATTATGTAAATAAATGTGGTGACATTACTTTCCGGACAGACCTTGACCATCTTGCAGAAAGAATGTCACTTGCACCATGAATGAGGCTTCATGTAGAACTCGAACCCATGACCCACCAAGATGAGAGAGAAGAACTATGGTTGAATTTGATTTAGGTGTGCCGATCCCAACTGTACTGCAATGCTGGGCCGACACGTGGTGAGGGTGTGGCAAGCCACAACCACCTCACCTCAGTCCAAAAATCAGTTTAATATTCTGGACCCACAATGTGGGTCGTATCAGATATTAAGCTGATAAGAACAGATACTACACTTTGATCTTAGCCAAAAGGCCGAGAAGCGATGACGAGAGCACGCGGTTTTCCGGTTTATATTATCAATGTTTCAACAGCTGAGGTGAGAGTTAGTGGTGTTAGACACCTTTCATTCAATCCAAAATAGATATGGCCCAAATAAATGTAAATCTTAGACGCTGCTATTTGGTTCCAATAAGTGCGTTCAATTTCATGCTTGTGTAATTTGCGGTTCTATCTAGATTTGAAATTGCACTACTAGCATATATTTAAGAAGTCCCTATACATACAAAGCTGCTAAGCAACCCATCCGCCATGTTGGTGCCATTCACAACATCCAGTATATATTGCATGAAATCGGAAAATTACATTTATTAAAGCAATCTCAATGTTTCATCAGCTTTTCATGGATTATTTCCCAATCATTCCATTGTTAAATGTTATTGTTTTCGTATTGTAAACAGCCAGAAAATTGTTGCATAGCAATAGTGCGCTCACAGATAGAACAGTTTCGGTTTGCGTTACACAGTTGGAAATAGGCATCAAATATCTTCAAGAAAGCACAACCAACTACATATACGTACATTTGAAAACATAAATAGCTGTAAACTATACCATAATCATTTTATTCCTCTCTGTTGTGCCGATGTTCAAGACGTAAAACAAGAAGAAATGCCAACAGATGGCAGTAGATTGCTCACTGATGGTAGTAACCGAGTGCAGGCAGGTAATTTCTCGTCATCATATAAAAATGTTTCTATTTTCTGTGTTTTCTATTTCCTAGTGACTTTTCTGCCTACATTAAAATGAGTACTAGTGCAGACAACACATCTATGTTTGTGGTATAATTGTAACCTCTCACTGTCGATTCGTTGACGCAGTTTGATTGGGCAAATGACTTGGATTTCATCAGCATACTTACCTGGCGTAGGGGCTACCGTGATCAGCAAGGCGGTTCCCCCGGGGTGAGATCCTTCCATTGCACTTCGGTTGGGTTGACCCCCGCGAATACCCCAAACGTGGGTATCTCGGGCGCGTAATTTTTGTTAGTCGGGACTGCGTTCGCGCTGTCCCGGAATAAAACAATTCAAACATAGACACTAGTTGGGAAGCTCAGTGGTAGAGTGCCAACTACTACTGCGATGGTTTCGGTTTGTAGTTGTGAGTGTTCTCAGACTTTCATAATCATCCGTCTTGTGTAGCCTTTAAACTGTGCCGTGCGTGTAAAACTGAAACATTTCCCACTCTCACTTCTTACAGATATATATCCTGATTCATACGGAAACTACAAAACGTGATATATCCAAGCAGTCCATCTATCCAAGTACTAACACTGCTTCACTTTGGTGATCCAACGAGGACTAGTATTCTCAACGTAGCATGGCCCTTCGCTACATGTTACTTCATTTTCTCCCAAATGTGGCAGGCTCAGTGCTAGAGCACTTACTTCGATACCCACACAAGTAAATTTGTGATCAACAATATCGTGTCCCTGGGATTTCACACACATTCTCATTCCACCAAATTTTCCATCATCACTCACTTGTCTTACCCCTTACTTTTAGCCTGAAGTTCAAAAAAAAAAAAAAAAAAAAAAAATGGGGTGTTAAACTGAATGATTTCATTTTTTCTTCTTCTTATTCTCTCTGTAATAAAGTAAAAAAAAAAAAAATCATTCCATCGTATCACCAGTATTCATTTAAAAAAATAAATAAATAAAATAAGAAATTAAAGAAACAAATACATAAAAAGTGATAAAAGTAGTTAAAAAGAGAGAAACGAATAGGATTTTAAACAAAATACAACATTTATTATTGGCATAAAAATACATAAATGGAAAGCTATATAAATGGAGAAATTGAATAAATTAATAGAATAAATATTCATAACTTTCATAGGCAACAAATTGAACATGAGAAAATGACAAATACAAGATGGATATAAATTGAATATTGTAAAATAGAAAATGAAGAAAACAGTTGTTTTTCTTTAATCAAAAAAAAACTCAAAGCTTTCCTCTCGTAAATTATAAATATTTACTGATGTGACTTCCTTCAAGAACCGCCACTAAAACATGTTCGATTTCGACGTGTTAAATATTTCAAAAACTATCATCGTTGTGAACAAGAATTTCCACATGAGTCAAGTGTGTGCGAAACTTGTCCCAAGAAATGGTTTTGACTGACGACCGAAAACTCTCGCCAAGTGGAAATTTGTGAAAACGTTTTGGGATTGTGTAAAAATGATTCTCACTCTTTGGGTAATGTTATCATGGGTGACATTCAAATACGACGCCAAAACAAAGAGGCAAATGCTAAATGGCACACGTCGACGTCGCACAACACTATGCTCATTGTGTTTTCTGACATTAGGCGGATCGTTCACCATGAGTTTGTGTCTCCGGACACAAGTCTAAATTTCACGTACAAGTCCTCAACAGACTGAGTGAGAGCAAGGATTCAGCGGTGATTGGATACTTTATCATGACAATGCGCCAGCCCACACTGTCCTGGGCGTGACCAATTACCTGGCCAAATCTAACGTGGCAATTCTGCCATCCTACAGTCCGGACTTGGCTCCCTCAGGCTTCTTTTTGTTTCCCCGTTCGAAATCCTCCCTGAAAGGACATCGTTACAGAACAATTGACGTGGTGAAAGCAGCTTTTGAAATGGCTTTAAACGCATTGCCAACACAGACCTTCCAGGATGCCTTTGCTGATTGGAAATCACGCTGCCAAAGATGGATCGACGCAAGAGGGCAATAGATTGAATAATGCTAATCCACATTATGTAAATAAATGTGGTGACATTACTTTCCGGACAGACCTTGACCATCTTGCAGAAAGAATGTCACTTGCACCATGAATGAGGCTTCATGTAGAACTCGAACCCATGACCCACCAAGATGAGAGAGAAGAACTATGGTTGAATTTGATTTAGGTGTGCCGATCCCAACTGTACTGCAATGCTGGGCCGACACGTGGTGAGGGTGTGGCAAGCCACAACCACCTCACCTCAGTCCAAAAATCAGTTTAATATTCTGGACCCACAATGTGGGTCGTATCAGATATTAAGCTGATAAGAACAGATGTCCCGATACATGTTTGTTACTTTCATTATGGGATAGAATTTAACCCATTAGGTTCGTCAATTAAGCTAAAATATACAGTGTTTCTCGTTATATATATACTAAAAGAATAAATGTTATCGACCGATTGGTTTCGTCACTTTAAGCATAAAAAGAATAAAATAAATTTATAGATAAAAAAGGGATATTGGTAAGGATATAGGTCAGACTTACTAAAAGTTTGTTTGAATTTGTTATAATTAAAAAAGCTTCATTCTGATTTTATATGGCGTGTATATATGTCAACAACAGTAAAATGAGAATGGGAGGGTATTATCACTTCAAACAATCCTTTAGAAAGGTGTCTTAAAAATCAGCTTATTTGTTTAGTTAGTGCTTCTGGTGTCATTCCTAGTATTGTTTCTGGCCTGTTATGTGTTCAATATAGATGTCGCGGGACCATCTAATTGTGTCACTTACGCACAATTTTTTCATTAAACTTAGGTAGGATTTGGAACACAATTTTCTTAAAAAATGATCATTTTGTGGATCCCAACTGCCCAGTGCTCCAACTATTATTGGGATTATTTCTACCTCTAAAAACTTCTCCATTAGTCTGGTCTTGACCTCGTCATATTTCTGGATTTTCTCCTGTCTTGCATTTTCAACGGCTTCCAGTCTATTTTCAAAGGGAACCGTTACGTCTACTATATAGGCTTTATTATCTTTGACCAGTAACAAGTCTGGTCTGCATCTGTTACCCTCAACGACCTGCTGATTTTCGGCTTCAACTCTAAACTTTTTCTCGGCGGCCTTTTTTACTCTATTGACTATTGCATTATGCCTCTTTTGCATGGCATCAGAATATCTCATGCAGTGGTTCAAGACGTGGGGTAGTGTTTCATTTTCATATCCACATCTTCTGCACTGCTTGTTTCCGCCATTCCATTTTTTGACGCCATTTAGGGGTACTAAGTTTAACCTGGCTCTGTGTATAAATCGCCAGTCAGCAAATCTCGTATATTGGCCGTCTTGTAAGAAGTGGGTGCTGGCTCTACTTGCGCCCACACACTCAATGGTCTTACCTTGGTTCACATATTGCAATAATTCCGTGCCCTTTTCCTCTTGTAAACCTCCTCTCAATCTTTTTGAAACTTGCAATCTTTGCGTTGGTTTTATTGTCCTCCCCTTGAATTCAATGTTTGGTAGGCTATTTTGAAATGTCCATTTGCATTTTAATCTGTTGGATGCCTTCCGCGCTACCGTCCAGGAGTTTTTGTACGCATTTGTTGTAGTTTTGTATGACTCTTCCATGTTGGCCGATAGATATTTGCTTTTGTCTTCATCTTCTATTTCCTTACCGATCCTTCCTCTTATTGTTTTTGATAGTTCGTTATTAGCTAAAATTCTTATGTCCATGTCTATTGACGTTAAAAGCTTAAAAGCGCTATCAATAGAGGCTATATCGGCGCATTCCGCTGCAAGAGGGATACCACACAGTCCCTGTGCTCTACCTCCGTAGAGATATAGGTTGGAGGCTTCCTTCGGGACGTTCAAAGTCTTCTTAAAGAGAGGTCTCAGGGCATCGTCTAGTTTCTTCCATTCACCTTTACTTCTTTGATTTGTTCTCATTTCGAAGTGAAGGGATGGGAAAAAGAAGCTCTTCATGGCGTCTATTCTTTGCCAGGGTGCAAGTTTTGAGGCCAGTATTTTCAAACCTTTTGATATAATTTTATTTACACTAAATTCGTCTTTAGTTATGTTGAAGCCGACTGGTTTACCTAAAAAGATAGTTTCTTCACCATCTTTAATGCATTTTATTGTGTCATCACCAATTTTTAACTGCATATTCCTACATCCAGCAGGGGTTTTGCCTGAGATCCATGTGCATACGCTTTTGAGTGGGTTTGTTGTTAAGTTGATCTTTTGTAATTCTTTCACTAAAGAGTCTACATTATCTTGTAACGCGTCAGCTGATGTATTCAGTAGAGTAATGTCGTCTGCGTATGCTAGTATTTTGTGCATATGGTTATCGGATTCGAACTTCCTAATTATAGGGTCTAAGGCTAAAATAAATAGCAGACCGCTGAGGGGACATCCTTGTTTTATTCCCGTTTTGATCTTGATTGGGTCAGTCAAACCAGTAGGTGTTGAAATTGTCGAGGTCGAATTATTGTACATGTCTTCTACTATTGCTACCATTGTTTCTCCCGCGTTTGTTCTTTTCAGTACTTCAAATATTGTTTTGTGAGGGAGACTACCAAATGCGTTGGAGCAGTCAAGTTGAGCCATGCATAAATCTATTTTTTCTTGTCTTGCTTCTTGGATTCTCGTTTCAATTATGTAATTTAACTCCAGGACCCCGTCAAAAGGCATAAACCCTTTTTGGGATCTACAAATGGCTCCTTCTTCATTTATCCATTTCATTAATCTAGAGGCCCAGCACCCAGCATACAATTTAGCAATGGTATTTGTTATAGTTATCGGCCTATAATTTTGAATATCATTTGGGTCTCCCTTTTTGTGGATTAAGATTGTGTTTCCGTGTTTCCATTCCTTCGGGATTTTTCTATATTTCAGGCAAATGTTGAATATTTCGGCCAGTAACTTACCACTCGGGTCAAGTGTCTTCCAGTGTTTGTAGGTGATTCTGTCTTCTCCAGGGGAGGAGTTTTCAGCCTTTCTTAATCGTTTGACTACTTCTTCAGGGGTGAATGGTTCTGCTAATATCTCGTTTTCGGCTTTAAAATCAAAGTTTTCAAAGACCGATTCGTCATAGCACTTTTCTTCCCACAGGTTCTTAAAATATTGTTCTATTACTTTCTTTTCAATTGGGCACTCAAGTTTTTGTCCTTCAGTTATTAATCTAATCGCTTTTCTCCTGTTCAGTCTATATATTCTCTGGATTGTTTTGGCATCCTCTATATCAATAGGTTTCTTATTGTTTACGACTGGTCTTTTTGGTTTAAGTTTCAGTATCTTGGAGGCTTCAACAATCAGTTCAGATAAAATATTTTGGAATTCCTCCCATTCCTCATTACTGTTTTCTGTTTGTCTTAACCTTTTCAGTCTATTGAGGAAAAGTATATGAAGTTGTGAGTCATCGTTTACATTAATGAGAATATTATCTTCATTGCTATTAATTGGGTCTATCTCGACTTCTATATCGGCATCCCCTTGTGAGACGTTTTGTTCATCTTCCGACTCGCTGTCTGAGTCAGTTATTGCGTCTCTATCATTAGAAGAAATTCTTGTATCGGACATCTGTTCAGTCAAACTATCAGTGTCTATTACTTGATTAGTGGTGTTGATAAGGTCTTTTTCAGGAATCACTAGTTGATTTGTATTGTTGTCTCTTTGGTTTGACATTTTTGGTGATGTGTTTTCACTATTAGTTGCATCAAGTGTATCTCCTTTCGTCGTTGCCTCTACAGCTTCAATATTTAAATGCAACGGTTCAGAGATTATATTGGTAGATACCTCAGCCATTTGGTGCTCATCCTCATGGGGGTCAGGAGGTGGCCAATTATGGACCTCAGCGATGGTCGTAATTATATCAGGATCTACTCCTGGAGTATCAGGAATTTGTTCTATATCGTGAGACTGGAAGCTCTCGTAAAGTTGTCTTTCTATCTCGCATCTGCTTATTGCTAATAGAGATTCAATTTGTGAGTTTTCATCTGTGTTTTCATCCAGGATTCTGTTGACCATCTTTTCGATCATGCTATCTGAGGCATATTCGTATTGGGAACCCTCATTCGTTTCGTCAGGTTCATTATTTGTGGTTCCCAGGGCTTCCTCGCTCTGCGAGGGATCACCCATATCCTGCCCATCCTCTGTTCGTATCACCGTGTCATCACCGTGCGTTTCGGCTTGCTGTTCAGTTAAATATTCGTCACGCAGTTCCCCATCTTCGAGCTCTTCATTAACTTGAAGAGTCTTTTCACTGTGCGTTCCAGGATTCGTCCTTGTATTGTTAGTAGTAATCAACCTCTCAGGGGTATTTCTGTCCCCTCTATATTTATGCCACTGCAGATGGTTGCGTAGGGCTCTTGTATTCGGGAAAGTCTCACCACATTTTTCGCATTTATATGCAAAAACCTCCCTCTCGTTTTCTTTCATATCAGCTGGGGTCGTAGCGTTGCAGGTATGACCTGTTGGTCTCCTTCCCAGCTCCGATCTGCATCGACCACATATATTTTTTGTTTGTGTTATTCTCACGTTATGGTCTCTCAGCAGGTGTCTTTCAACTGAGGCTCTTGTAGAGGTCCATGCTTTTGATTTGAAGGCAGCTCGGCAGCCCCTCTCCGTACAGTTAAAATGATCCGTTGTGGGAAAACGTACAATGAGAGTGCTGCCGTCCCTTCGTAGTGGCGGGATTGTTTCCATTTCGATTGAAGTTCAGACAGTTTATCGATTACAGCTAATTAGTAAGCTGCCAGCCCACGATCTATTCGTCTATATACGTGTATTCCGACAGCTAAAAGAAAGGAAGGTCGTCAATCAATGCCGCCCAAGCAGTAGCAGCTCAAAAGCGCCCACCTGCAATGGGAGAGAATCCAGGGGATCCCTAACACCAATCAGGAACCATCAAATCATTGACTACATCGGTTGATCAGGGAGTTGCGAGCCCGTGATCAATTCGTCTATCTAGAAGCAGGGAAGGTCATCAATTTATCTCGCCCAAGCAGTAGCAGCTCGAAAGCGCCCACCTGCAATGGGAGAGAAACTACGGGGATCCCTAACACCTAACGCGACCGACACCGACCACCCCCCAGCCAATTCAAACACGTGTGATACTACACTTTGATCTTAGCCAAAAGGCCGAGAAGCGATGACGAGAGCACGCGGTTTTCCGGTTTATATTATCAATGTTTCAACAGCTGGGGTGAGAGTTAGTGGTGTTAGACACCTTTCATTCAATCCAAAATAGATATGGCCCAAATAAATGTAAATCTTAGACGCTGCTATTTGGTTCCAATAAGTGCGTTCAATTTCATGCTTGTGTAATTTGCGGTTCTATCTAGATTTGAAATTGCACTACTAGCATATATTTAAGAAGTCCCTATACATACAAAGCTGCTAAGCAACCCATCCGCCATGTTGGTGCCATTCACAACATCCAGTATATATTGCATGAAATCGGAAAATTACATTTATTAAAGCAATCTCAATGTTTCATCAGCTTTTCATGGATTATTTCCCAATCATTCCATTGTTAAATGTTATTGTTTTCGTATTGTAAACAGCCAGAAAATTGTTGCATAGCAATAGTGCGCTCACAGATAGAACAGTTTCGGTTTGCGTTACACAGTTGGAAATAGGCATCAAATATCTTCAAGAAAGCACAACCAACTACATATACGTACATTTGAAAACATAAATAGCTGTAAACTATACCATAATCATTTTATTCCTCTCTGTTGTGCCGATGTTCAAGACGTAAAACAAGAAGAAATGCCAACAGATGGCAGTAGATTGCTCACTGATGGTAGTAACCGAGTGCAGGCAGGTAATTTCTCGTCATCATATAAAAATGTTTCTATTTTCTGTGTTTTCTATTTCCTAGTGACTTTTCTGCCTACATTAAAATGAGTACTAGTGCAGACAACACATCTATGTTTGTGGTATAATTGTAACCTCTCACTGTCGATTCGTTGACGCAGTTTGATTGGGCAAATGACTTGGATTTCATCAGCATACTTACCTGGCGTAGGGGCTACCGTGATCAGCAAGGCGGTTCCCCCGGGGTGAGATCCTTCCATTGCACTTCGGTTGGGTTGACCCCCGCGAATACCCCAAACGTGGGTATCTCGGGCGCGTAATTTTTGTTAGTCGGGACTGCGTTCGCGCTGTCCCGGAATAAAACAATTCAAACATAGACACTAGTTGGGAAGCTCAGTGGTAGAGTGCCAACTACTACTGCGATGGTTTCGGTTTGTAGTTGTGAGTGTTCTCAGACTTTCATAATCATCCGTCTTGTGTAGCCTTTAAACTGTGCCGTGCGTGTAAAACTGAAACATTTCCCACTCTCACTTCTTACAGATATATATCCTGATTCATACGGAAACTACAAAACGTGATATATCCAAGCAGTCCATCTATCCAAGTACTAACACTGCTTCACTTTGGTGATCCAACGAGGACTAGTATTCTCAACGTAGCATGGCCCTTCGCTACATGTTACTTCATTTTCTCCCAAATGTGGCAGGCTCAGTGCTAGAGCACTTACTTCGATACCCACACAAGTAAATTTGTGATCAACAATATCGTGTCCCTGGGATTTCACACACATTCTCATTCCACCAAATTTTCCATCATCACTCACTTGTCTTACCCCTTACTTTTAGCCTGAAGTTCAAAAAAAAAAAAAAAAAAAAATGGGGTGTTAAACTGAATGATTTCATTTTTTCTTCTTCTTATTCTCTCTGTAATAAAGTAAAAAAAAAAAAAATCATTCCATCGTATCACCAGTATTCATTTAAAAAAATAAATAAATAAAATAAGAAATTAAAGAAACAAATACATAAAAAGTGATAAAAGTAGTTAAAAAGAGAGAAACGAATAGGATTTTAAACAAAATACAACATTTATTATTGGCATAAAAATACATAAATGGAAAGCTATATAAATGGAGAAATTGAATAAATTAATAGAATAAATATTCATAACTTTCATAGGCAACAAATTGAACATGAGAAAATGACAAATACAAGATGGATATAAATTGAATATTGTAAAATAGAAAATGAAGAAAACAGTTGTTTTTCTTTAATCAAAAAAAAACTCAAAGCTTTCCTCTCGTAAATTATAAATATTTACTGATGTGACTTCCTTCAAGAACCGCCACTAAAACATGTTCGATTTCGACGTGTTAAATATTTCAAAAACTATCATCGTTGTGAACAAGAATTTCCACATGAGTCAAGTGTGTGCGAAACTTGTCCCAAGAAATGGTTTTGACTGACGACCGAAAACTCTCGCCAAGTGGAAATTTGTGAAAACGTTTTGGGATTGTGTAAAAATGATTCTCACTCTTTGGGTAATGTTATCATGGGTGACATTCCAATACGACGCCAAAACAAAGAGGCAAATGCTAAATGGCACACGTCGACGTCGCACAACACTATGCTCATTGTGTTTTCTGACATTAGGCGGATCGTTCACCATGAGTTTGTGTCTCCGGACACAAGTCTAAATTTCACGTACAAGTCCTCAACAGACTGAGTGAGAGCAAGGATTCAGCGGTGATTGGATACTTTATCATGACAATGCGCCAGCCCACACTGTCCTGGGCGTGACCAATTACCTGGCCAAATCTAACGTGGCAATTCTGCCATCCTACAGTCCGGACTTGGCTCCCTCAGGCTTCTTTTTGTTTCCCCGTTCGAAATCCTCCCTGAAAGGACATCGTTACAGAACAATTGACGTGGTGAAAGCAGCTTTTGAAATGGCTTTAAACGCATTGCCAACACAGACCTTCCAGGATGCCTTTGCTGATTGGAAATCACGCTGCCAAAGATGGATCGACGCAAGAGGGCAATAGATTGAATAATGCTAATCCACATTATGTAAATAAATGTGGTGACATTACTTTCCGGACAGACCTTGACCATCTTGCAGAAAGAATGTCACTTGCACCATGAATGAGGCTTCATGTAGAACTCGAACCCATGACCCACCAAGATGAGAGAGAAGAACTATGGTTGAATTTGATTTAGGTGTGCCGATCCCAACTGTACTGCAATGCTGGGCCGACACGTGGTGAGGGTGTGGCAAGCCACAACCACCTCACCTCAGTCCAAAAATCAGTTTAATATTCTGGAACCACAATGTGGGTCGTATCAGATATTAAGCTGATAAGAACAGATACTACACTTTGATCTTAGCCAAAAGGCCGAGAAGCGATGACGAGAGCACGCGGTTTTCCGGTTTATATTATCAATGTTTCAACAGCTGAGGTGAGAGTTAGTGGTGTTAGACACCTTTCATTCAATCCAAAATAGATATGGCCCAAATAAATGTAAATCTTAGACGCTGCTATTTGGTTCCAATAAGTGCGTTCAATTTCATGCTTGTGTAATTTGCGGTTCTATCTAGATTTGAAATTGCACTACTAGCATATATTTAAGAAGTCCCTATACATACAAAGCTGCTAAGCAACCCATCCGCCATGTTGGTGCCATTCACAACATCCAGTATATATTGCATGAAATCGGAAAATTACATTTATTAAAGCAATCTCAATGTTTCATCAGCTTTTCATGGATTATTTCCCAATCATTCCATTGTTAAATGTTATTGTTTTCGTATTGTAAACAGCCAGAAAATTGTTGCATAGCAATAGTGCGCTCACAGATAGAACAGTTTCGGTTTGCGTTACACAGTTGGAAATAGGCATCAAATATCTTCAAGAAAGCACAACCAACTACATATACGTACATTTGAAAACATAAATAGCTGTAAACTATACCATAATCATTTTATTCCTCTCTGTTGTGCCGATGTTCAAGACGTAAAACAAGAAGAAATGCCAACAGATGGCAGTAGATTGCTCACTGATGGTAGTAACCGAGTGCAGGCAGGTAATTTCTCGTCATCATATAAAAATGTTTCTATTTTCTGTGTTTTCTATTTCCTAGTGACTTTTCTGCCTACATTAAAATGAGTACTAGTGCAGACAACACATCTATGTTTGTGGTATAATTGTAACCTCTCACTGTCGATTCGTTGACGCAGTTTGATTGGGCAAATGACTTGGATTTCATCAGCATACTTACCTGGCGTAGGGGCTACCGTGATCAGCAAGGCGGTTCCCCCGGGGTGAGATCCTTCCATTGCACTTCGGTTGGGTTGACCCCCGCGAATACCCCAAACGTGGGTATCTCGGGCGCGTAATTTTTGTTAGTCGGGACTGCGTTCGCGCTGTCCCGGAATAAAACAATTCAAACATAGACACTAGTTGGGAAGCTCAGTGGTAGAGTGCCAACTACTACTGCGATGGTTTCGGTTTGTAGTTGTGAGTGTTCTCAGACTTTCATAATCATCCGTCTTGTGTAGCCTTTAAACTGTGCCGTGCGTGTAAAACTGAAACATTTCCCACTCTCACTTCTTACAGATATATATCCTGATTCATACGGAAACTACAAAACGTGATATATCCAAGCAGTCCATCTATCCAAGTACTAACACTGCTTCACTTTGGTGATCCAACGAGGACTAGTATTCTCAACGTAGCATGGCCCTTCGCTACATGTTACTTCATTTTCTCCCAAATGTGGCAGGCTCAGTGCTAGAGCACTTACTTCGATACCCACACAAGTAAATTTGTGATCAACAATATCGTGTCCCTGGGATTTCACACACATTCTCATTCCACCAAATTTTCCATCATCACTCACTTGTCTTACCCCTTACTTTTAGCCTGAAGTTCAAAAAAAAAAAAAAAAAAAATGGGGTGTTAAACTGAATGATTTCATTTTTTCTTCTTCTTATTCTCTCTGTAATAAAGTAAAAAAAAAAAAAATCATTCCATCGTATCACCAGTATTCATTTAAAAAAATAAATAAATAAAATAAGAAATTAAAGAAACAAATACATAAAAAGTGATAAAAGTAGTTAAAAAGAGAGAAACGAATAGGATTTTAAACAAAATACAACATTTATTATTGGCATAAAAATACATAAATGGAAAGCTATATAAATGGAGAAATTGAATAAATTAATAGAATAAATATTCATAACTTTCATAGGCAACAAATTGAACATGAGAAAATGACAAATACAAGATGGATATAAATTGAATATTGTAAAATAGAAAATGAAGAAAACAGTTGTTTTTCTTTAATCAAAAAAAAACTCAAAGCTTTCCTCTCGTAAATTATAAATATTTACTGATGTGACTTCCTTCAAGAACCGCCACTAAAACATGTTCGATTTCGACGTGTTAAATATTTCAAAAACTATCATCGTTGTGAACAAGAATTTCCACATGAGTCAAGTGTGTGCGAAACTTGTCCCAAGAAATGGTTTTGACTGACGACCGAAAACTCTCGCCAAGTGGAAATTTGTGAAAACGTTTTGGGATTGTGTAAAAATGATTCTCACTCTTTGGGTAATGTTATCATGGGTGACATTCCAATACGACGCCAAAACAAAGAGGCAAATGCTAAATGGCACACGTCGACGTCGCACAACACTATGCTCATTGTGTTTTCTGACATTAGGCGGATCGTTCACCATGAGTTTGTGTCTCCGGACACAAGTCTAAATTTCACGTACAAGTCCTCAACAGACTGAGTGAGAGCAAGGATTCAGCGGTGATTGGATACTTTATCATGACAATGCGCCAGCCCACACTGTCCTGGGCGTGACCAATTACCTGGCCAAATCTAACGTGGCAATTCTGCCATCCTACAGTCCGGACTTGGCTCCCTCAGGCTTCTTTTTGTTTCCCCGTTCGAAATCCTCCCTGAAAGGACATCGTTACAGAACAATTGACGTGGTGAAAGCAGCTTTTGAAATGGCTTTAAACGCATTGCCAACACAGACCTTCCAGGATGCCTTTGCTGATTGGAAATCACGCTGCCAAAGATGGATCGACGCAAGAGGGCAATAGATTGAATAATGCTAATCCACATTATGTAAATAAATGTGGTGACATTACTTTCCGGACAGACCTTGACCATCTTGCAGAAAGAATGTCACTTGCACCATGAATGAGGCTTCATGTAGAACTCGAACCCATGACCCACCAAGATGAGAGAGAAGAACTATGGTTGAATTTGATTTAGGTGTGCCGATCCCAACTGTACTGCAATGCTGGGCCGACACGTGGTGAGGGTGTGGCAAGCCACAACCACCTCACCTCAGTCCAAAAATCAGTTTAATATTCTGGACCCACAATGTGGGTCGTATCAGATATTAAGCTGATAAGAACAGATACTACACTTTGATCTTAGCCAAAAGGCCGAGAAGCGATGACGAGAGCACGCGGTTTTCCGGTTTATATTATCAATGTTTCAACAGCTGAGGTGAGAGTTAGTGGTGTTAGACACCTTTCATTCAATCCAAAATAGATATGGCCCAAATAAATGTAAATCTTAGACGCTGCTATTTGGTTCCAATAAGTGCGTTCAATTTCATGCTTGTGTAATTTGCGGTTCTATCTAGATTTGAAATTGCACTACTAGCATATATTTAAGAAGTCCCTATACATACAAAGCTGCTAAGCAACCCATCCGCCATGTTGGTGCCATTCACAACATCCAGTATATATTGCATGAAATCGGAAAATTACATTTATTAAAGCAATCTCAATGTTTCATCAGCTTTTCATGGATTATTTCCCAATCATTCCATTGTTAAATGTTATTGTTTTCGTATTGTAAACAGCCAGAAAATTGTTGCATAGCAATAGTGCGCTCACAGATAGAACAGTTTCGGTTTGCGTTACACAGTTGGAAATAGGCATCAAATATCTTCAAGAAAGCACAACCAACTACATATACGTACATTTGAAAACATAAATAGCTGTAAACTATACCATAATCATTTTATTCCTCTCTGTTGTGCCGATGTTCAAGACGTAAAACAAGAAGAAATGCCAACAGATGGCAGTAGATTGCTCACTGATGGTAGTAACCGAGTGCAGGCAGGTAATTTCTCGTCATCATATAAAAATGTTTCTATTTTCTGTGTTTTCTATTTCCTAGTGACTTTTCTGCCTACATTAAAATGAGTACTAGTGCAGACAACACATCTATGTTTGTGGTATAATTGTAACCTCTCACTGTCGATTCGTTGACGCAGTTTGATTGGGCAAATGACTTGGATTTCATCAGCATACTTACCTGGCGTAGGGGCTACCGTGATCAGCAAGGCGGTTCCCCCGGGGTGAGATCCTTCCATTGCACTTCGGTTGGGTTGACCCCCGCGAATACCCCAAACGTGGGTATCTCGGGCGCGTAATTTTTGTTAGTCGGGACTGCGTTCGCGCTGTCCCGGAATAAAACAATTCAAACATAGACACTAGTTGGGAAGCTCAGTGGTAGAGTGCCAACTACTACTGCGATGGTTTCGGTTTGTAGTTGTGAGTGTTCTCAGACTTTCATAATCATCCGTCTTGTGTAGCCTTTAAACTGTGCCGTGCGTGTAAAACTGAAACATTTCCCACTCTCACTTCTTACAGATATATATCCTGATTCATACGGAAACTACAAAACGTGATATATCCAAGCAGTCCATCTATCCAAGTACTAACACTGCTTCACTTTGGTGATCCAACGAGGACTAGTATTCTCAACGTAGCATGGCCCTTCGCTACATGTTACTTCATTTTCTCCCAAATGTGGCAGGCTCAGTGCTAGAGCACTTACTTCGATACCCACACAAGTAAATTTGTGATCAACAATATCGTGTCCCTGGGATTTCACACACATTCTCATTCCACCAAATTTTCCATCATCACTCACTTGTCTTACCCCTTACTTTTAGCCTGAAGTTCAAAAAAAAAAAAAAAAAAAATGGGGTGTTAAACTGAATGATTTCATTTTTTCTTCTTCTTATTCTCTCTGTAATAAAGTAAAAAAAAAAAAAATCATTCCATCGTATCACCAGTATTCATTTAAAAAAATAAATAAATAAAATAAGAAATTAAAGAAACAAATACATAAAAAGTGATAAAAGTAGTTAAAAAGAGAGAAACGAATAGGATTTTAAACAAAATACAACATTTATTATTGGCATAAAAATACATAAATGGAAAGCTATATAAATGGAGAAATTGAATAAATTAATAGAATAAATATTCATAACTTTCATAGGCAACAAATTGAACATGAGAAAATGACAAATACAAGATGGATATAAATTGAATATTGTAAAATAGAAAATGAAGAAAACAGTTGTTTTTCTTTAATCAAAAAAAAACTCAAAGCTTTCCTCTCGTAAATTATAAATATTTACTGATGTGACTTCCTTCAAGAACCGCCACTAAAACATGTTCGATTTCGACGTGTTAAATATTTCAAAAACTATCATCGTTGTGAACAAGAATTTCCACATGAGTCAAGTGTGTGCGAAACTTGTCCCAAGAAATGGTTTTGACTGACGACCGAAAACTCTCGCCAAGTGGAAATTTGTGAAAACGTTTTGGGATTGTGTAAAAATGATTCTCACTCTTTGGGTAATGTTATCATGGGTGACATTCCAATACGACGCCAAAACAAAGAGGCAAATGCTAAATGGCACACGTCGACGTCGCACAACACTATGCTCATTGTGTTTTCTGACATTAGGCGGATCGTTCACCATGAGTTTGTGTCTCCGGACACAAGTCTAAATTTCACGTACAAGTCCTCAACAGACTGAGTGAGAGCAAGGATTCAGCGGTGATTGGATACTTTATCATGACAATGCGCCAGCCCACACTGTCCTGGGCGTGACCAATTACCTGGCCAAATCTAACGTGGCAATTCTGCCATCCTACAGTCCGGACTTGGCTCCCTCAGGCTTCTTTTTGTTTCCCCGTTCGAAATCCTCCCTGAAAGGACATCGTTACAGAACAATTGACGTGGTGAAAGCAGCTTTTGAAATGGCTTTAAACGCATTGCCAACACAGACCTTCCAGGATGCCTTTGCTGATTGGAAATCACGCTGCCAAAGATGGATCGACGCAAGAGGGCAATAGATTGAATAATGCTAATCCACATTATGTAAATAAATGTGGTGACATTACTTTCCGGACAGACCTTGACCATCTTGCAGAAAGAATGTCACTTGCACCATGAATGAGGCTTCATGTAGAACTCGAACCCATGACCCACCAAGATGAGAGAGAAGAACTATGGTTGAATTTGATTTAGGTGTGCCGATCCCAACTGTACTGCAATGCTGGGCCGACACGTGGTGAGGGTGTGGCAAGCCACAACCACCTCACCTCAGTCCAAAAATCAGTTTAATATTCTGGACCCACAATGTGGGTCGTATCAGATATTAAGCTGATAAGAACAGATACTACACTTTGATCTTAGCCAAAAGGCCGAGAAGCGATGACGAGAGCTTTTTTTTTTTTTTTTTTTTTTTTTTTTTTTTTTTTCACAAGGCTTTCATTCCCATCCGGGGATGGGCGGGCCGCAGACGGTTATGCCGTCTCTATGGCCAGTGATTGAGGAAAAGGTGTGGCGAATGTATATGAGAAGGTTCTCAGGCTGTTATGCAATTAAGATGCAAATACGTCATCTAATAAAGGTGTGTAGAGGTAAGTCGAGTAGGGATGAGCATGGAATGTTGCATAGATTGGAATATGGTTGTGTTCAGACGGTGGAAGCTAAACTACGGAGATATCCATGTGTGGAATCATGGATTATGGATGTGGCCGTAGTGGCGATAGATACGGCGAAGTGAGTTGTGCGTCGCAGGCGAATTGTCCTGTTCATAAATGGCCAGTAAATGATCGACAGGCGGATATGCATATCTGGGCTCCGTAGGTGTTTGGTCCAGGAGTTCGTGAAGTATAGGATGGGCATTTGAAATGCGCTGGAAGATGTAGCGGCTGCGAAGGCGTCGGAGATGAGGAAGAAGTGTAGGCATAGTGGTGCGTCGGTAGACCTCGGCAGTAGGTGTGTGCTGCGGTAGAGAATATGCTATGCGGAGTGCACAGCGTTCGAGGATTTGGAGGCGTGCATAAAAGTTGGTAGTCGCCGATAGCCAGGCAAGATGGCCATGCGTCAGTGCCGGTCGGACGAAGACCTTATAGGTGTAGAGAAGTAAGTTAGCATTCAGACCCCACGTAGTGCCTTTGAGATGTCGAAGGAGATTAATCCGACGGCGAATGTTGGCTTCCAAAGTACGAAGGTGGGCGTTCCATGTAAGGTGTTTATCGAATGTGACACCAAGGTAGGTTAAGGTATCGTGGACCGGAAGACGAGAATCTAAGAGGGTAATCGTGAGGCGCTCAGGATTGCGGGTAGGGCAGAACTTATTCCTCTTGAGGCCAAATAAGGTCATCTGGGTTTTCAGTGGATTCAGTTTCAGTTTCCATTTGAGGCTCCAGGCAACAAGATTATCCAGCGCACGTTGAAGGATGTGATTAATTTGGTCAACGGAAGACCCAAGTGCGAGATACGCAGTATCATCGGCAAATTGGAGCATATGGACTGGAGGCGACGGTTGAGGCATATCGGCGACATAGAGCAAATATAAGAGAGGTGAGAGCACGGAACCTTGGGGAACGCCGGCACGAAGGATAAAGGTTGGGGATTTGGTGTTATTAATCTGAATATATGCTCGTCTATGGTGGAGAAACTGGGCTATTATCCGCACGTAGGGAAACGGCAGAAGGGAGGTAAGTTTGTAAATTAGTCCAGCGTGCCAAACAGTGTCGAAAGCCTTTTCGATATCAAGTGATACTAGGACTGACGGGAGGCGTTTGTTAAAATGATTGACCAGCAGGGAGGATAGTTTGACTAGTTGGTCGTTAATGCCAAAGGAAGGTCGGAAACCAGCTTGAGTAGGGGGAATGATTGCCTTGTCGGTAATGTATGGCTGCAGACGTTTCATAAGGATACGTTCGAATGTTTTACTAAAAGCATTCGTGAGACTGATCGGCCGATATGATGCCACTGAGGAGGGGTCTTTTTGCGGTTTTAAAAAGACCACTATCTTAGCAAGCTTCCACGCCGTAGGAAAATAGCCGGTTGCTAGTATTGTGGAGTACAGCTGTGCAAGTAAGAGCAGAAAAATGGCAGGCGCATGGAGAAGTTGACGATATGAGATATTGTCATTACCTGGTGCTGTATTGCGGCGGTATTTGAGGACCTCTAAGATTTCGATTGAAGTAATGGGTGCCAGTAGTGGATCGTCGGGTTGAGGGAGTTGAATGAAGTTCGGCGCAAAGCGTGCTTGTTCTGGATCACCGACTGCAGTTATGTGCCGATCACTAGGATGAATAAAGAGAGGCGATGAGTGGGTGGTAAAAACCGCCTCGAAATGGTTGGCAAAGAGAGTGGCTTTCTCCAAGTCTGTAGTAGGGGCAGTGCCATTAGTAATTAACGGATATTGGGGTCTATGCTTCTGGAATGTTAGGCGTTTGAAGAGGTTCCAGAAGCGAGTGGGGTTGCGCTCGTCACGTAGCTGGTTACACGAAAGTCGCCAGTTCAGTCTCTTCCGTGCAATAATATAATGTTTTGCCATGCGCTGGAATTGGCGATGTAAGTGTAAGAAGTGGCGATCATTGGTGCGGTGATATTCAGTCAAATACTGATCAGATCGTGCGAGGATATTTAATACACCAGAAGGGAGATTTGGACGGCTCTTAGGTTGTGAGTATTTTGGAATGGAACATGCAGTACTGTGGTTTATTGCGGTCTCAAGTGTAGCGCAAAGTTGATCGACGTTGGCAATGGAGTCCAGTGTGGGAGTGAGGTTGCCGAGGTCGGTGGTGATAAGCTCTTGATAACGATCCCAGTTTGCTGCAGTAAAGTTATATTTAGGAGGTGAAGTGATGTCATCAGTTTTTGGTAAAGTCTGTGTGAGAGTCAGTAGGATCGGTAGATGGTCACTGCCCACAGAACCAAGAATTTCCACGGACGTCCGAGATAAAAGATTGTTAGACACGATGGCTACATCAGGGGTGGTATTGCTAGCGGGTCGAGTGTGTTGAGGTAGGGGAAGAAGAGTGCTATGGGTAGTTGCCAGGAAATCGGTAAATCGCTGTTGCTGCTCTGCAGTGCGAGAGGCGTAATTAATATCTGCTAGAAGTATATACGTACGGAAGTTCAAGTCAAGATAAGTGAGAAAATGGTACGGTAACGGCTGGGTAGATCGGACGTAAATAGTGGCAACTGTGAATGTAATAGACGGAAAGTAGATGGTTTGGATCACATGTTCAGAGTAGCGTTGTGGATTAGGGGGTAGAATATGACGCCGTGGAATAGAGTGTTTAACCGCTATAGCTGCTCCCCCGCGAGCTGGATGGGTCGATAGATCTGAGCGTGTAAGATGATAGTGGGGAAAATAATAACGTTCGCTGGACGACGAGAGCACGCGGTTTTCCGGTTTATATTATCAATGTTTCAACAGCTGAGGTGAGAGTTAGTGGTGTTAGACACCTTTCATTCAATCCAAAATAGATATGGCCCAAATAAATGTAAATCTTAGACGCTGCTATTTGGTTCCAATAAGTGCGTTCAATTTCATGCTTGTGTAATTTGCGGTTCTATCTAGATTTGAAATTGCACTACTAGCATATATTTAAGAAGTCCCTATACATACAAAGCTGCTAAGCAACCCATCCGCCATGTTGGTGCCATTCACAACATCCAGTATATATTGCATGAAATCGGAAAATTACATTTATTAAAGCAATCTCAATGTTTCATCAGCTTTTCATGGATTATTTCCCAATCATTCCATTGTTAAATGTTATTGTTTTCGTATTGTAAACAGCCAGAAAATTGTTGCATAGCAATAGTGCGCTCACAGATAGAACAGTTTCGGTTTGCGTTACACAGTTGGAAATAGGCATCAAATATCTTCAAGAAAGCACAACCAACTACATATACGTACATTTGAAAACATAAATAGCTGTAAACTATACCATAATCATTTTATTCCTCTCTGTTGTGCCGATGTTCAAGACGTAAAACAAGAAGAAATGCCAACAGATGGCAGTAGATTGCTCACTGATGGTAGTAACCGAGTGCAGGCAGGTAATTTCTCGTCATCATATAAAAATGTTTCTATTTTCTGTGTTTTCTATTTCCTAGTGACTTTTCTGCCTACATTAAAATGAGTACTAGTGCAGACAACACATCTATGTTTGTGGTATAATTGTAACCTCTCACTGTCGATTCGTTGACGCAGTTTGATTGGGCAAATGACTTGGATTTCATCAGCATACTTACCTGGCGTAGGGGCTACCGTGATCAGCAAGGCGGTTCCCCCGGGGTGAGATCCTTCCATTGCACTTCGGTTGGGTTGACCCCCGCGAATACCCCAAACGTGGGTATCTCGGGCGCGTAATTTTTGTTAGTCGGGACTGCGTTCGCGCTGTCCCGGAATAAAACAATTCAAACATAGACACTAGTTGGGAAGCTCAGTGGTAGAGTGCCAACTACTACTGCGATGGTTTCGGTTTGTAGTTGTGAGTGTTCTCAGACTTTCATAATCATCCGTCTTGTGTAGCCTTTAAACTGTGCCGTGCGTGTAAAACTGAAACATTTCCCACTCTCACTTCTTACAGATATATATCCTGATTCATACGGAAACTACAAAACGTGATATATCCAAGCAGTCCATCTATCCAAGTACTAACACTGCTTCACTTTGGTGATCCAACGAGGACTAGTATTCTCAACGTAGCATGGCCCTTCGCTACATGTTACTTCATTTTCTCCCAAATGTGGCAGGCTCAGTGCTAGAGCACTTACTTCGATACCCACACAAGTAAATTTGTGATCAACAATATCGTGTCCCTGGGATTTCACACACATTCTCATTCCACCAAATTTTCCATCATCACTCACTTGTCTTACCCCTTACTTTTAGCCTGAAGTTCAAAAAAAAAAAAAAAAAAAAAAATGGGGTGTTAAACTGAATGATTTCATTTTTTCTTCTTCTTATTCTCTCTGTAATAAAGTAAAAAAAAAAAAAATCATTCCATCGTATCACCAGTATTCATTTAAAAAAATAAATAAATAAAATAAGAAATTAAAGAAACAAATACATAAAAAGTGATAAAAGTAGTTAAAAAGAGAGAAACGAATAGGATTTTAAACAAAATACAACATTTATTATTGGCATAAAAATACATAAATGGAAAGCTATATAAATGGAGAAATTGAATAAATTAATAGAATAAATATTCATAACTTTCATAGGCAACAAATTGAACATGAGAAAATGACAAATACAAGATGGATATAAATTGAATATTGTAAAATAGAAAATGAAGAAAACAGTTGTTTTTCTTTAATCAAAAAAAAACTCAAAGCTTTCCTCTCGTAAATTATAAATATTTACTGATGTGACTTCCTTCAAGAACCGCCACTAAAACATGTTCGATTTCGACGTGTTAAATATTTCAAAAACTATCATCGTTGTGAACAAGAATTTCCACATGAGTCAAGTGTGTGCGAAACTTGTCCCAAGAAATGGTTTTGACTGACGACCGAAAACTCTCGCCAAGTGGAAATTTGTGAAAACGTTTTGGGATTGTGTAAAAATGATTCTCACTCTTTGGGTAATGTTATCATGGGTGACATTCCAATACGACGCCAAAACAAAGAGGCAAATGCTAAATGGCACACGTCGACGTCGCACAACACTATGCTCATTGTGTTTTCTGACATTAGGCGGATCGTTCACCATGAGTTTGTGTCTCCGGACACAAGTCTAAATTTCACGTACAAGTCCTCAACAGACTGAGTGAGAGCAAGGATTCAGCGGTGATTGGATACTTTATCATGACAATGCGCCAGCCCACACTGTCCTGGGCGTGACCAATTACCTGGCCAAATCTAACGTGGCAATTCTGCCATCCTACAGTCCGGACTTGGCTCCCTCAGGCTTCTTTTTGTTTCCCCGTTCGAAATCCTCCCTGAAAGGACATCGTTACAGAACAATTGACGTGGTGAAAGCAGCTTTTGAAATGGCTTTAAACGCATTGCCAACACAGACCTTCCAGGATGCCTTTGCTGATTGGAAATCACGCTGCCAAAGATGGATCGACGCAAGAGGGCAATAGATTGAATAATGCTAATCCACATTATGTAAATAAATGTGGTGACATTACTTTCCGGACAGACCTTGACCATCTTGCAGAAAGAATGTCACTTGCACCATGAATGAGGCTTCATGTAGAACTCGAACCCATGACCCACCAAGATGAGAGAGAAGAACTATGGTTGAATTTGATTTAGGTGTGCCGATCCCAACTGTACTGCAATGCTGGGCCGACACGTGGTGAGGGTGTGGCAAGCCACAACCACCTCACCTCAGTCCAAAAATCAGTTTAATATTCTGGACCCACAATGTGGGTCGTATCAGATATTAAGCTGATAAGAACAGATACTACACTTTGATCTTAGCCAAAAGGCCGAGAAGCGATGACGAGAGCACGCGGTTTTCCGGTTTATATTATCAATGTTTCAACAGCTGGGGTGAGAGTTAGTGGTGTTAGACACCTTTCATTCAATCCAAAATAGATATGGCCCAAATAAATGTAAATCTTAGACGCTGCTATTTGGTTCCAATAAGTGCGTTCAATTTCATGCTTGTGTAATTTGCGGTTCTATCTAGATTTGAAATTGCACTACTAGCATATATTTAAGAAGTCCCTATACATACAAAGCTGCTAAGCAACCCATCCGCCATGTTGGTGCCATTCACAACATCCAGTATATATTGCATGAAATCGGAAAATTACATTTATTAAAGCAATCTCAATGTTTCATCAGCTTTTCATGGATTATTTCCCAATCATTCCATTGTTAAATGTTATTGTTTTCGTATTGTAAACAGCCAGAAAATTGTTGCATAGCAATAGTGCGCTCACAGATAGAACAGTTTCGGTTTGCGTTACACAGTTGGAAATAGGCATCAAATATCTTCAAGAAAGCACAACCAACTACATATACGTACATTTGAAAACATAAATAGCTGTAAACTATACCATAATCATTTTATTCCTCTCTGTTGTGCCGATGTTCAAGACGTAAAACAAGAAGAAATGCCAACAGATGGCAGTAGATTGCTCACTGATGGTAGTAACCGAGTGCAGGCAGGTAATTTCTCGTCATCATATAAAAATGTTTCTATTTTCTGTGTTTTCTATTTCCTAGTGACTTTTCTGCCTACATTAAAATGAGTACTAGTGCAGACAACACATCTATGTTTGTGGTATAATTGTAACCTCTCACTGTCGATTCGTTGACGCAGTTTGATTGGGCAAATGACTTGGATTTCATCAGCATACTTACCTGGCGTAGGGGCTACCGTGATCAGCAAGGCGGTTCCCCCGGGGTGAGATCCTTCCATTGCACTTCGGTTGGGTTGACCCCCGCGAATACCCCAAACGTGGGTATCTCGGGCGCGTAATTTTTGTTAGTCGGGACTGCGTTCGCGCTGTCCCGGAATAAAACAATTCAAACATAGACACTAGTTGGGAAGCTCAGTGGTAGAGTGCCAACTACTACTGCGATGGTTTCGGTTTGTAGTTGTGAGTGTTCTCAGACTTTCATAATCATCCGTCTTGTGTAGCCTTTAAACTGTGCCGTGCGTGTAAAACTGAAACATTTCCCACTCTCACTTCTTACAGATATATATCCTGATTCATACGGAAACTACAAAACGTGATATATCCAAGCAGTCCATCTATCCAAGTACTAACACTGCTTCACTTTGGTGATCCAACGAGGACTAGTATTCTCAACGTAGCATGGCCCTTCGCTACATGTTACTTCATTTTCTCCCAAATGTGGCAGGCTCAGTGCTAGAGCACTTACTTCGATACCCACACAAGTAAATTTGTGATCAACAATATCGTGTCCCTGGGATTTCACACACATTCTCATTCCACCAAATTTTCCATCATCACTCACTTGTCTTACCCCTTACTTTTAGCCTGAAGTTCAAAAAAAAAAAAAAAAAAAAAATGGGGTGTTAAACTGAATGATTTCATTTTTTCTTCTTCTTATTCTCTCTGTAATAAAGTAAAAAAAAAAAAAAATCATTCCATCGTATCACCAGTATTCATTTAAAAAAATAAATAAATAAAATAAGAAATTAAAGAAACAAATACATAAAAAGTGATAAAAGTAGTTAAAAAGAGAGAAACGAATAGGATTTTAAACAAAATACAACATTTATTATTGGCATAAAAATACATAAATGGAAAGCTATATAAATGGAGAAATTGAATAAATTAATAGAATAAATATTCATAACTTTCATAGGCAACAAATTGAACATGAGAAAATGACAAATACAAGATGGATATAAATTGAATATTGTAAAATAGAAAATGAAGAAAACAGTTGTTTTTCTTTAATCAAAAAAAAACTCAAAGCTTTCCTCTCGTAAATTATAAATATTTACTGATGTGACTTCCTTCAAGAACCGCCACTAAAACATGTTCGATTTCGACGTGTTAAATATTTCAAAAACTATCATCGTTGTGAACAAGAATTTCCACATGAGTCAAGTGTGTGCGAAACTTGTCCCAAGAAATGGTTTTGACTGACGACCGAAAACTCTCGCCAAGTGGAAATTTGTGAAAACGTTTTGGGATTGTGTAAAAATGATTCTCACTCTTTGGGTAATGTTATCATGGGTGACATTCCAATACGACGCCAAAACAAAGAGGCAAATGCTAAATGGCACACGTCGACGTCGCACAACACTATGCTCATTGTGTTTTCTGACATTAGGCGGATCGTTCACCATGAGTTTGTGTCTCCGGACACAAGTCTAAATTTCACGTACAAGTCCTCAACAGACTGAGTGAGAGCAAGGATTCAGCGGTGATTGGATACTTTATCATGACAATGCGCCAGCCCACACTGTCCTGGGCGTGACCAATTACCTGGCCAAATCTAACGTGGCAATTCTGCCATCCTACAGTCCGGACTTGGCTCCCTCAGGCTTCTTTTTGTTTCCCCGTTCGAAATCCTCCCTGAAAGGACATCGTTACAGAACAATTGACGTGGTGAAAGCAGCTTTTGAAATGGCTTTAAACGCATTGCCAACACAGACCTTCCAGGATGCCTTTGCTGATTGGAAATCACGCTGCCAAAGATGGATCGACGCAAGAGGGCAATAGATTGAATAATGCTAATCCACATTATGTAAATAAATGTGGTGACATTACTTTCCGGACAGACCTTGACCATCTTGCAGAAAGAATGTCACTTGCACCATGAATGAGGCTTCATGTAGAACTCGAACCCATGACCCACCAAGATGAGAGAGAAGAACTATGGTTGAATTTGATTTAGGTGTGCCGATCCCAACTGTACTGCAATGCTGGGCCGACACGTGGTGAGGGTGTGGCAAGCCACAACCACCTCACCTCAGTCCAAAAATCAGTTTAATATTCTGGACCCACAATGTGGGTCGTATCAGATATTAAGCTGATAAGAACAGATGTCCCGATACATGTTTGTTACTTTCATTATGGGATAGAATTTAACCCATTAGGTTCGTCAATTAAGCTAAAATATACAGTGTTTCTCGTTATATATATACTAAAAGAATAAATGTTATCGACCGATTGGTTTCGTCACTTTAAGCATAAAAAGAATAAAATAAATTTATAGATAAAAAAGGGATATTGGTAAGGATATAGGTCAGACTTACTAAAAGTTTGTTTGAATTTGTTATAATTAAAAAAGCTTCATTCTGATTTTATATGGCGTGTATATATGTCAACAACAGTAAAATGAGAATGGGAGGGTATTATCACTTCAAACAATCCTTTAGAAAGGTGTCTTAAAAATCAGCTTATTTGTTTAGTTAGTGCTTCTGGTGTCATTCCTAGTATTGTTTCTGGCCTGTTATGTGTTCAATATAGATGTCGCGGGACCATCTAATTGTGTCACTTACGCACAATTTTTTCATTAAACTTAGGTAGGATTTGGAACACAATTTTCTTAAAAAATGATCATTTTGTGGATCCCAACTGCCCAGTGCTCCAACTATTATTGGGATTATTTCTACCTCTAAAAACTTCTCCATTAGTCTGGTCTTGACCTCGTCATATTTCTGGATTTTCTCCTGTCTTGCATTTTCAACGGCTTCCAGTCTATTTTCAAAGGGAACCGTTACGTCTACTATATAGGCTTTATTATCTTTGACCAGTAACAAGTCTGGTCTGCATCTGTTACCCTCAACGACCTGCTGATTTTCGGCTTCAACTCTAAACTTTTTCTCGGCGGCCTTTTTTACTCTATTGACTATTGCATTATGCCTCTTTTGCATGGCATCAGAATATCTCATGCAGTGGTTCAAGACGTGGGGTAGTGTTTCATTTTCATATCCACATCTTCTGCACTGCTTGTTTCCGCCATTCCATTTTTTGACGCCATTTAGGGGTACTAAGTTTAACCTGGCTCTGTGTATAAATCGCCAGTCAGCAAATCTCGTATATTGGCCGTCTTGTAAGAAGTGGGTGCTGGCTCTACTTGCGCCCACACACTCAATGGTCTTACCTTGGTTCACATATTGCAATAATTCCGTGCCCTTTTCCTCTTGTAAACCTCCTCTCAATCTTTTTGAAACTTGCAATCTTTGCGTTGGTTTTATTGTCCTCCCCTTGAATTCAATGTTTGGTAGGCTATTTTGAAATGTCCATTTGCATTTTAATCTGTTGGATGCCTTCCGCGCTACCGTCCAGGAGTTTTTGTACGCATTTGTTGTAGTTTTGTATGACTCTTCCATGTTGGCCGATAGATATTTGCTTTTGTCTTCATCTTCTATTTCCTTACCGATCCTTCCTCTTATTGTTTTTGATAGTTCGTTATTAGCTAAAATTCTTATGTCCATGTCTATTGACGTTAAAAGCTTAAAAGCGCTATCAATAGAGGCTATATCGGCGCATTCCGCTGCAAGAGGGATACCACACAGTCCCTGTGCTCTACCTCCGTAGAGATATAGGTTGGAGGCTTCCTTCGGGACGTTCAAAGTCTTCTTAAAGAGAGGTCTCAGGGCATCGTCTAGTTTCTTCCATTCACCTTTACTTCTTTGATTTGTTCTCATTTCGAAGTGAAGGGATGGGAAAAAGAAGCTCTTCATGGCGTCTATTCTTTGCCAGGGTGCAAGTTTTGAGGCCAGTATTTTCAAACCTTTTGATATAATTTTATTTACACTAAATTCGTCTTTAGTTATGTTGAAGCCGACTGGTTTACCTAAAAAGATAGTTTCTTCACCATCTTTAATGCATTTTATTGTGTCATCACCAATTTTTAACTGCATATTCCTACATCCAGCAGGGGTTTTGCCTGAGATCCATGTGCATACGCTTTTGAGTGGGTTTGTTGTTAAGTTGATCTTTTGTAATTCTTTCACTAAAGAGTCTACATTATCTTGTAACGCGTCAGCTGATGTATTCAGTAGAGTAATGTCGTCTGCGTATGCTAGTATTTTGTGCATATGGTTATCGGATTCGAACTTCCTAATTATAGGGTCTAAGGCTAAAATAAATAGCAGACCGCTGAGGGGACATCCTTGTTTTATTCCCGTTTTGATCTTGATTGGGTCAGTCAAACCAGTAGGTGTTGAAATTGTCGAGGTCGAATTATTGTACATGTCTTCTACTATTGCTACCATTGTTTCTCCCGCGTTTGTTCTTTTCAGTACTTCAAATATTGTTTTGTGAGGGAGACTACCAAATGCGTTGGAGCAGTCAAGTTGAGCCATGCATAAATCTATTTTTTCTTGTCTTGCTTCTTGGATTCTCGTTTCAATTATGTAATTTAACTCCAGGACCCCGTCAAAAGGCATAAACCCTTTTTGGGATCTACAAATGGCTCCTTCTTCATTTATCCATTTCATTAATCTAGAGGCCCAGCACCCAGCATACAATTTAGCAATGGTATTTGTTATAGTTATCGGCCTATAATTTTGAATATCATTTGGGTCTCCCTTTTTGTGGATTAAGATTGTGTTTCCGTGTTTCCATTCCTTCGGGATTTTTCTATATTTCAGGCAAATGTTGAATATTTCGGCCAGTAACTTACCACTCGGGTCAAGTGTCTTCCAGTGTTTGTAGGTGATTCTGTCTTCTCCAGGGGAGGAGTTTTCAGCCTTTCTTAATCGTTTGACTACTTCTTCAGGGGTGAATGGTTCTGCTAATATCTCGTTTTCGGCTTTAAAATCAAAGTTTTCAAAGACCGATTCGTCATAGCACTTTTCTTCCCACAGGTTCTTAAAATATTGTTCTATTACTTTCTTTTCAATTGGGCACTCAAGTTTTTGTCCTTCAGTTATTAATCTAATCGCTTTTCTCCTGTTCAGTCTATATATTCTCTGGATTGTTTTGGCATCCTCTATATCAATAGGTTTCTTATTGTTTACGACTGGTCTTTTTGGTTTAAGTTTCAGTATCTTGGAGGCTTCAACAATCAGTTCAGATAAAATATTTTGGAATTCCTCCCATTCCTCATTACTGTTTTCTGTTTGTCTTAACCTTTTCAGTCTATTGAGGAAAAGTATATGAAGTTGTGAGTCATCGTTTACATTAATGAGAATATTATCTTCATTGCTATTAATTGGGTCTATCTCGACTTCTATATCGGCATCCCCTTGTGAGACGTTTTGTTCATCTTCCGACTCGCTGTCTGAGTCAGTTATTGCGTCTCTATCATTAGAAGAAATTCTTGTATCGGACATCTGTTCAGTCAAACTATCAGTGTCTATTACTTGATTAGTGGTGTTGATAAGGTCTTTTTCAGGAATCACTAGTTGATTTGTATTGTTGTCTCTTTGGTTTGACATTTTTGGTGATGTGTTTTCACTATTAGTTGCATCAAGTGTATCTCCTTTCGTCGTTGCCTCTACAGCTTCAATATTTAAATGCAACGGTTCAGAGATTATATTGGTAGATACCTCAGCCATTTGGTGCTCATCCTCATGGGGGTCAGGAGGTGGCCAATTATGGACCTCAGCGATGGTCGTAATTATATCAGGATCTACTCCTGGAGTATCAGGAATTTGTTCTATATCGTGAGACTGGAAGCTCTCGTAAAGTTGTCTTTCTATCTCGCATCTGCTTATTGCTAATAGAGATTCAATTTGTGAGTTTTCATCTGTGTTTTCATCCAGGATTCTGTTGACCATCTTTTCGATCATGCTATCTGAGGCATATTCGTATTGGGAACCCTCATTCGTTTCGTCAGGTTCATTATTTGTGGTTCCCAGGGCTTCCTCGCTCTGCGAGGGATCACCCATATCCTGCCCATCCTCTGTTCGTATCACCGTGTCATCACCGTGCGTTTCGGCTTGCTGTTCAGTTAAATATTCGTCACGCAGTTCCCCATCTTCGAGCTCTTCATTAACTTGAAGAGTCTTTTCACTGTGCGTTCCAGGATTCGTCCTTGTATTGTTAGTAGTAATCAACCTCTCAGGGGTATTTCTGTCCCCTCTATATTTATGCCACTGCAGATGGTTGCGTAGGGCTCTTGTATTCGGGAAAGTCTCACCACATTTTTCGCATTTATATGCAAAAACCTCCCTCTCGTTTTCTTTCATATCAGCTGGGGTCGTAGCGTTGCAGGTATGACCTGTTGGTCTCCTTCCCAGCTCCGATCTGCATCGACCACATATATTTT
The DNA here is from genome assembly GCF_964235325.1 of Thermobia domestica. Classification (NCBI taxonomy): domain Eukaryota; kingdom Metazoa; phylum Arthropoda; class Insecta; order Zygentoma; family Lepismatidae; genus Thermobia; species Thermobia domestica. Next base: position 40,501 of record NW_027656200.1, on the reverse strand, counting down.
TTGTTTGTGTTATTCTCACGTTATGGTCTCTCAGCAGGTGTCTTTCAACTGAGGCTCTTGTAGAGGTCCATGCTTTTGATTTGAAGGCAGCTCGGCAGCCCCTCTCCGTACAGTTAAAATGATCCGTTGTGGGAAAACGTACAATGAGAGTGCTGCCGTCCCTTCGTAGTGGCGGGATTGTTTCCATTTCGATTGAAGTTCAGACAGTTTATCGATTACAGCTAATTAGTAAGCTGCCAGCCCACGATCTATTCGTCTATATACGTGTATTCCGACAGCTAAAAGAAAGGAAGGTCGTCAATCAATGCCGCCCAAGCAGTAGCAGCTCAAAAGCGCCCACCTGCAATGGGAGAGAATCCAGGGGATCCCTAACACCAATCAGGAACCATCAAATCATTGACTACATCGGTTGATCAGGGAGTTGCGAGCCCGTGATCAATTCGTCTATCTAGAAGCAGGGAAGGTCATCAATTTATCTCGCCCAAGCAGTAGCAGCTCGAAAGCGCCCACCTGCAATGGGAGAGAAACTACGGGGATCCCTAACACCTAACGCGACCGACACCGACCACCCCCCAGCCAATTCAAACACGTGTGGCTCGGACCTGTAGCCGATGTCGGCGCTTGAAGAGCACCCTCCACACACACATACCCCCCAGATGTTTCTCACGAAGAGAGAATAATTTGCCAAAGACCAAGATCAAAATGTTTCGAACTGATTAAGCTGATAAGAACAGATACTACACTTTGATCTTAGCCAAAAGGCCGAGAAGCGATGACGAGAGCACGCGGTTTTCCGGTTTATATTATCAATGTTTCAACAGCTGGGGTGAGAGTTAGTGGTGTTAGACACCTTTCATTCAATCCAAAATAGATATGGCCCAAATAAATGTAAATCTTAGACGCTGCTATTTGGTTCCAATAAGTGCGTTCAATTTCATGCTTGTGTAATTTGCGGTTCTATCTAGATTTGAAATTGCACTACTAGCATATATTTAAGAAGTCCCTATACATACAAAGCTGCTAAGCAACCCATCCGCCATGTTGGTGCCATTCACAACATCCAGTATATATTGCATGAAATCGGAAAATTACATTTATTAAAGCAATCTCAATGTTTCATCAGCTTTTCATGGATTATTTCCCAATCATTCCATTGTTAAATGTTATTGTTTTCGTATTGTAAACAGCCAGAAAATTGTTGCATAGCAATAGTGCGCTCACAGATAGAACAGTTTCGGTTTGCGTTACACAGTTGGAAATAGGCATCAAATATCTTCAAGAAAGCACAACCAACTACATATACGTACATTTGAAAACATAAATAGCTGTAAACTATACCATAATCATTTTATTCCTCTCTGTTGTGCCGATGTTCAAGACGTAAAACAAGAAGAAATGCCAACAGATGGCAGTAGATTGCTCACTGATGGTAGTAACCGAGTGCAGGCAGGTAATTTCTCGTCATCATATAAAAATGTTTCTATTTTCTGTGTTTTCTATTTCCTAGTGACTTTTCTGCCTACATTAAAATGAGTACTAGTGCAGACAACACATCTATGTTTGTGGTATAATTGTAACCTCTCACTGTCGATTCGTTGACGCAGTTTGATTGGGCAAATGACTTGGATTTCATCAGCATACTTACCTGGCGTAGGGGCTACCGTGATCAGCAAGGCGGTTCCCCCGGGGTGAGATCCTTCCATTGCACTTCGGTTGGGTTGACCCCCGCGAATACCCCAAACGTGGGTATCTCGGGCGCGTAATTTTTGTTAGTCGGGACTGCGTTCGCGCTGTCCCGGAATAAAACAATTCAAACATAGACACTAGTTGGGAAGCTCAGTGGTAGAGTGCCAACTACTACTGCGATGGTTTCGGTTTGTAGTTGTGAGTGTTCTCAGACTTTCATAATCATCCGTCTTGTGTAGCCTTTAAACTGTGCCGTGCGTGTAAAACTGAAACATTTCCCACTCTCACTTCTTACAGATATATATCCTGATTCATACGGAAACTACAAAACGTGATATATCCAAGCAGTCCATCTATCCAAGTACTAACACTGCTTCACTTTGGTGATCCAACGAGGACTAGTATTCTCAACGTAGCATGGCCCTTCGCTACATGTTACTTCATTTTCTCCCAAATGTGGCAGGCTCAGTGCTAGAGCACTTACTTCGATACCCACACAAGTAAATTTGTGATCAACAATATCGTGTCCCTGGGATTTCACACACATTCTCATTCCACCAAATTTTCCATCATCACTCACTTGTCTTACCCCTTACTTTTAGCCTGAAGTTCAAAAAAAAAAAAAAAAAAAATGGGGTGTTAAACTGAATGATTTCATTTTTTCTTCTTCTTATTCTCTCTGTAATAAAGTAAAAAAAAAAAAAATCATTCCATCGTATCACCAGTATTCATTTAAAAAAATAAATAAATAAAATAAGAAATTAAAGAAACAAATACATAAAAAGTGATAAAAGTAGTTAAAAAGAGAGAAACGAATAGGATTTTAAACAAAATACAACATTTATTATTGGCATAAAAATACATAAATGGAAAGCTATATAAATGGAGAAATTGAATAAATTAATAGAATAAATATTCATAACTTTCATAGGCAACAAATTGAACATGAGAAAATGACAAATACAAGATGGATATAAATTGAATATTGTAAAATAGAAAATGAAGAAAACAGTTGTTTTTCTTTAATCAAAAAAAAACTCAAAGCTTTCCTCTCGTAAATTATAAATATTTACTGATGTGACTTCCTTCAAGAACCGCCACTAAAACATGTTCGATTTCGACGTGTTAAATATTTCAAAAACTATCATCGTTGTGAACAAGAATTTCCACATGAGTCAAGTGTGTGCGAAACTTGTCCCAAGAAATGGTTTTGACTGACGACCGAAAACTCTCGCCAAGTGGAAATTTGTGAAAACGTTTTGGGATTGTGTAAAAATGATTCTCACTCTTTGGGTAATGTTATCATGGGTGACATTCCAATACGACGCCAAAACAAAGAGGCAAATGCTAAATGGCACACGTCGACGTCGCACAACACTATGCTCATTGTGTTTTCTGACATTAGGCGGATCGTTCACCATGAGTTTGTGTCTCCGGACACAAGTCTAAATTTCACGTACAAGTCCTCAACAGACTGAGTGAGAGCAAGGATTCAGCGGTGATTGGATACTTTATCATGACAATGCGCCAGCCCACACTGTCCTGGGCGTGACCAATTACCTGGCCAAATCTAACGTGGCAATTCTGCCATCCTACAGTCCGGACTTGGCTCCCTCAGGCTTCTTTTTGTTTCCCCGTTCGAAATCCTCCCTGAAAGGACATCGTTACAGAACAATTGACGTGGTGAAAGCAGCTTTTGAAATGGCTTTAAACGCATTGCCAACACAGACCTTCCAGGATGCCTTTGCTGATTGGAAATCACGCTGCCAAAGATGGATCGACGCAAGAGGGCAATAGATTGAATAATGCTAATCCACATTATGTAAATAAATGTGGTGACATTACTTTCCGGACAGACCTTGACCATCTTGCAGAAAGAATGTCACTTGCACCATGAATGAGGCTTCATGTAGAACTCGAACCCATGACCCACCAAGATGAGAGAGAAGGACCACCCCCCAGCCAATTCAAACACGTGTGGCTCGGACCTGTAGCCGATGTCGGCGCTTGAAGAGCACCCTCCACACACACATACCCCCCAGATGTTTCTCACGAAGAGAGAATAATTTGCCAAAGACCAAGATCAAAATGTTTCGAACTGATTAAGCTGATAAGAACAGATACTACACTTTGATCTTAGCCAAAAGGCCGAGAAGCGATGACGAGAGCACGCGGTTTTCCGGTTTATATTATCAATGTTTCAACAGCTGAGGTGAGAGTTAGTGGTGTTAGACACCTTTCATTCAATCCAAAATAGATATGGCCCAAATAAATGTAAATCTTAGACGCTGCTATTTGGTTCCAATAAGTGCGTTCAATTTCATGCTTGTGTAATTTGCGGTTCTATCTAGATTTGAAATTGCACTACTAGCATATATTTAAGAAGTCCCTATACATACAAAGCTGCTAAGCAACCCATCCGCCATGTTGGTGCCATTCACAACATCCAGTATATATTGCATGAAATCGGAAAATTACATTTATTAAAGCAATCTCAATGTTTCATCAGCTTTTCATGGATTATTTCCCAATCATTCCATTGTTAAATGTTATTGTTTTCGTATTGTAAACAGCCAGAAAATTGTTGCATAGCAATAGTGCGCTCACAGATAGAACAGTTTCGGTTTGCGTTACACAGTTGGAAATAGGCATCAAATATCTTCAAGAAAGCACAACCAACTACATATACGTACATTTGAAAACATAAATAGCTGTAAACTATACCATAATCATTTTATTCCTCTCTGTTGTGCCGATGTTCAAGACGTAAAACAAGAAGAAATGCCAACAGATGGCAGTAGATTGCTCACTGATGGTAGTAACCGAGTGCAGGCAGGTAATTTCTCGTCATCATATAAAAATGTTTCTATTTTCTGTGTTTTCTATTTCCTAGTGACTTTTCTGCCTACATTAAAATGAGTACTAGTGCAGACAACACATCTATGTTTGTGGTATAATTGTAACCTCTCACTGTCGATTCGTTGACGCAGTTTGATTGGGCAAATGACTTGGATTTCATCAGCATACTTACCTGGCGTAGGGGCTACCGTGATCAGCAAGGCGGTTCCCCCGGGGTGAGATCCTTCCATTGCACTTCGGTTGGGTTGACCCCCGCGAATACCCCAAACGTGGGTATCTCGGGCGCGTAATTTTTGTTAGTCGGGACTGCGTTCGCGCTGTCCCGGAATAAAACAATTCAAACATAGACACTAGTTGGGAAGCTCAGTGGTAGAGTGCCAACTACTACTGCGATGGTTTCGGTTTGTAGTTGTGAGTGTTCTCAGACTTTCATAATCATCCGTCTTGTGTAGCCTTTAAACTGTGCCGTGCGTGTAAAACTGAAACATTTCCCACTCTCACTTCTTACAGATATATATCCTGATTCATACGGAAACTACAAAACGTGATATATCCAAGCAGTCCATCTATCCAAGTACTAACACTGCTTCACTTTGGTGATCCAACGAGGACTAGTATTCTCAACGTAGCATGGCCCTTCGCTACATGTTACTTCATTTTCTCCCAAATGTGGCAGGCTCAGTGCTAGAGCACTTACTTCGATACCCACACAAGTAAATTTGTGATCAACAATATCGTGTCCCTGGGATTTCACACACATTCTCATTCCACCAAATTTTCCATCATCACTCACTTGTCTTACCCCTTACTTTTAGCCTGAAGTTCAAAAAAAAAAAAAAAAAAAAAATGGGGTGTTAAACTGAATGATTTCATTTTTTCTTCTTCTTATTCTCTCTGTAATAAAGTAAAAAAAAAAAAAAATCATTCCATCGTATCACCAGTATTCATTTAAAAAAATAAATAAATAAAATAAGAAATTAAAGAAACAAATACATAAAAAGTGATAAAAGTAGTTAAAAAGAGAGAAACGAATAGGATTTTAAACAAAATACAACATTTATTATTGGCATAAAAATACATAAATGGAAAGCTATATAAATGGAGAAATTGAATAAATTAATAGAATAAATATTCATAACTTTCATAGGCAACAAATTGAACATGAGAAAATGACAAATACAAGATGGATATAAATTGAATATTGTAAAATAGAAAATGAAGAAAACAGTTGTTTTTCTTTAATCAAAAAAAAACTCAAAGCTTTCCTCTCGTAAATTATAAATATTTACTGATGTGACTTCCTTCAAGAACCGCCACTAAAACATGTTCGATTTCGACGTGTTAAATATTTCAAAAACTATCATCGTTGTGAACAAGAATTTCCACATGAGTCAAGTGTGTGCGAAACTTGTCCCAAGAAATGGTTTTGACTGACGACCGAAAACTCTCGCCAAGTGGAAATTTGTGAAAACGTTTTGGGATTGTGTAAAAATGATTCTCACTCTTTGGGTAATGTTATCATGGGTGACATTCCAATACGACGCCAAAACAAAGAGGCAAATGCTAAATGGCACACGTCGACGTCGCACAACACTATGCTCATTGTGTTTTCTGACATTAGGCGGATCGTTCACCATGAGTTTGTGTCTCCGGACACAAGTCTAAATTTCACGTACAAGTCCTCAACAGACTGAGTGAGAGCAAGGATTCAGCGGTGATTGGATACTTTATCATGACAATGCGCCAGCCCACACTGTCCTGGGCGTGACCAATTACCTGGCCAAATCTAACGTGGCAATTCTGCCATCCTACAGTCCGGACTTGGCTCCCTCAGGCTTCTTTTTGTTTCCCCGTTCGAAATCCTCCCTGAAAGGACATCGTTACAGAACAATTGACGTGGTGAAAGCAGCTTTTGAAATGGCTTTAAACGCATTGCCAACACAGACCTTCCAGGATGCCTTTGCTGATTGGAAATCACGCTGCCAAAGATGGATCGACGCAAGAGGGCAATAGATTGAATAATGCTAATCCACATTATGTAAATAAATGTGGTGACATTACTTTCCGGACAGACCTTGACCATCTTGCAGAAAGAATGTCACTTGCACCATGAATGAGGCTTCATGTAGAACTCGAACCCATGACCCACCAAGATGAGAGAGAAGAACTATGGTTGAATTTGATTTAGGTGTGCCGATCCCAACTGTACTGCAATGCTGGGCCGACACGTGGTGAGGGTGTGGCAAGCCACAACCACCTCACCTCAGTCCAAAAATCAGTTTAATATTCTGGACCCACAATGTGGGTCGTATCAGATATTAAGCTGATAAGAACAGATGTCCCGATACATGTTTGTTACTTTCATTATGGGATAGAATTTAACCCATTAGGTTCGTCAATTAAGCTAAAATATACAGTGTTTCTCGTTATATATATACTAAAAGAATAAATGTTATCGACCGATTGGTTTCGTCACTTTAAGCATAAAAAGAATAAAATAAATTTATAGATAAAAAAGGGATATTGGTAAGGATATAGGTCAGACTTACTAAAAGTTTGTTTGAATTTGTTATAATTAAAAAAGCTTCATTCTGATTTTATATGGCGTGTATATATGTCAACAACAGTAAAATGAGAATGGGAGGGTATTATCACTTCAAACAATCCTTTAGAAAGGTGTCTTAAAAATCAGCTTATTTGTTTAGTTAGTGCTTCTGGTGTCATTCCTAGTATTGTTTCTGGCCTGTTATGTGTTCAATATAGATGTCGCGGGACCATCTAATTGTGTCACTTACGCACAATTTTTTCATTAAACTTAGGTAGGATTTGGAACACAATTTTCTTAAAAAATGATCATTTTGTGGATCCCAACTGCCCAGTGCTCCAACTATTATTGGGATTATTTCTACCTCTAAAAACTTCTCCATTAGTCTGGTCTTGACCTCGTCATATTTCTGGATTTTCTCCTGTCTTGCATTTTCAACGGCTTCCAGTCTATTTTCAAAGGGAACCGTTACGTCTACTATATAGGCTTTATTATCTTTGACCAGTAACAAGTCTGGTCTGCATCTGTTACCCTCAACGACCTGCTGATTTTCGGCTTCAACTCTAAACTTTTTCTCGGCGGCCTTTTTTACTCTATTGACTATTGCATTATGCCTCTTTTGCATGGCATCAGAATATCTCATGCAGTGGTTCAAGACGTGGGGTAGTGTTTCATTTTCATATCCACATCTTCTGCACTGCTTGTTTCCGCCATTCCATTTTTTGACGCCATTTAGGGGTACTAAGTTTAACCTGGCTCTGTGTATAAATCGCCAGTCAGCAAATCTCGTATATTGGCCGTCTTGTAAGAAGTGGGTGCTGGCTCTACTTGCGCCCACACACTCAATGGTCTTACCTTGGTTCACATATTGCAATAATTCCGTGCCCTTTTCCTCTTGTAAACCTCCTCTCAATCTTTTTGAAACTTGCAATCTTTGCGTTGGTTTTATTGTCCTCCCCTTGAATTCAATGTTTGGTAGGCTATTTTGAAATGTCCATTTGCATTTTAATCTGTTGGATGCCTTCCGCGCTACCGTCCAGGAGTTTTTGTACGCATTTGTTGTAGTTTTGTATGACTCTTCCATGTTGGCCGATAGATATTTGCTTTTGTCTTCATCTTCTATTTCCTTACCGATCCTTCCTCTTATTGTTTTTGATAGTTCGTTATTAGCTAAAATTCTTATGTCCATGTCTATTGACGTTAAAAGCTTAAAAGCGCTATCAATAGAGGCTATATCGGCGCATTCCGCTGCAAGAGGGATACCACACAGTCCCTGTGCTCTACCTCCGTAGAGATATAGGTTGGAGGCTTCCTTCGGGACGTTCAAAGTCTTCTTAAAGAGAGGTCTCAGGGCATCGTCTAGTTTCTTCCATTCACCTTTACTTCTTTGATTTGTTCTCATTTCGAAGTGAAGGGATGGGAAAAAGAAGCTCTTCATGGCGTCTATTCTTTGCCAGGGTGCAAGTTTTGAGGCCAGTATTTTCAAACCTTTTGATATAATTTTATTTACACTAAATTCGTCTTTAGTTATGTTGAAGCCGACTGGTTTACCTAAAAAGATAGTTTCTTCACCATCTTTAATGCATTTTATTGTGTCATCACCAATTTTTAACTGCATATTCCTACATCCAGCAGGGGTTTTGCCTGAGATCCATGTGCATACGCTTTTGAGTGGGTTTGTTGTTAAGTTGATCTTTTGTAATTCTTTCACTAAAGAGTCTACATTATCTTGTAACGCGTCAGCTGATGTATTCAGTAGAGTAATGTCGTCTGCGTATGCTAGTATTTTGTGCATATGGTTATCGGATTCGAACTTCCTAATTATAGGGTCTAAGGCTAAAATAAATAGCAGACCGCTGAGGGGACATCCTTGTTTTATTCCCGTTTTGATCTTGATTGGGTCAGTCAAACCAGTAGGTGTTGAAATTGTCGAGGTCGAATTATTGTACATGTCTTCTACTATTGCTACCATTGTTTCTCCCGCGTTTGTTCTTTTCAGTACTTCAAATATTGTTTTGTGAGGGAGACTACCAAATGCGTTGGAGCAGTCAAGTTGAGCCATGCATAAATCTATTTTTTCTTGTCTTGCTTCTTGGATTCTCGTTTCAATTATGTAATTTAACTCCAGGACCCCGTCAAAAGGCATAAACCCTTTTTGGGATCTACAAATGGCTCCTTCTTCATTTATCCATTTCATTAATCTAGAGGCCCAGCACCCAGCATACAATTTAGCAATGGTATTTGTTATAGTTATCGGCCTATAATTTTGAATATCATTTGGGTCTCCCTTTTTGTGGATTAAGATTGTGTTTCCGTGTTTCCATTCCTTCGGGATTTTTCTATATTTCAGGCAAATGTTGAATATTTCGGCCAGTAACTTACCACTCGGGTCAAGTGTCTTCCAGTGTTTGTAGGTGATTCTGTCTTCTCCAGGGGAGGAGTTTTCAGCCTTTCTTAATCGTTTGACTACTTCTTCAGGGGTGAATGGTTCTGCTAATATCTCGTTTTCGGCTTTAAAATCAAAGTTTTCAAAGACCGATTCGTCATAGCACTTTTCTTCCCACAGGTTCTTAAAATATTGTTCTATTACTTTCTTTTCAATTGGGCACTCAAGTTTTTGTCCTTCAGTTATTAATCTAATCGCTTTTCTCCTGTTCAGTCTATATATTCTCTGGATTGTTTTGGCATCCTCTATATCAATAGGTTTCTTATTGTTTACGACTGGTCTTTTTGGTTTAAGTTTCAGTATCTTGGAGGCTTCAACAATCAGTTCAGATAAAATATTTTGGAATTCCTCCCATTCCTCATTACTGTTTTCTGTTTGTCTTAACCTTTTCAGTCTATTGAGGAAAAGTATATGAAGTTGTGAGTCATCGTTTACATTAATGAGAATATTATCTTCATTGCTATTAATTGGGTCTATCTCGACTTCTATATCGGCATCCCCTTGTGAGACGTTTTGTTCATCTTCCGACTCGCTGTCTGAGTCAGTTATTGCGTCTCTATCATTAGAAGAAATTCTTGTATCGGACATCTGTTCAGTCAAACTATCAGTGTCTATTACTTGATTAGTGGTGTTGATAAGGTCTTTTTCAGGAATCACTAGTTGATTTGTATTGTTGTCTCTTTGGTTTGACATTTTTGGTGATGTGTTTTCACTATTAGTTGCATCAAGTGTATCTCCTTTCGTCGTTGCCTCTACAGCTTCAATATTTAAATGCAACGGTTCAGAGATTATATTGGTAGATACCTCAGCCATTTGGTGCTCATCCTCATGGGGGTCAGGAGGTGGCCAATTATGGACCTCAGCGATGGTCGTAATTATATCAGGATCTACTCCTGGAGTATCAGGAATTTGTTCTATATCGTGAGACTGGAAGCTCTCGTAAAGTTGTCTTTCTATCTCGCATCTGCTTATTGCTAATAGAGATTCAATTTGTGAGTTTTCATCTGTGTTTTCATCCAGGATTCTGTTGACCATCTTTTCGATCATGCTATCTGAGGCATATTCGTATTGGGAACCCTCATTCGTTTCGTCAGGTTCATTATTTGTGGTTCCCAGGGCTTCCTCGCTCTGCGAGGGATCACCCATATCCTGCCCATCCTCTGTTCGTATCACCGTGTCATCACCGTGCGTTTCGGCTTGCTGTTCAGTTAAATATTCGTCACGCAGTTCCCCATCTTCGAGCTCTTCATTAACTTGAAGAGTCTTTTCACTGTGCGTTCCAGGATTCGTCCTTGTATTGTTAGTAGTAATCAACCTCTCAGGGGTATTTCTGTCCCCTCTATATTTATGCCACTGCAGATGGTTGCGTAGGGCTCTTGTATTCGGGAAAGTCTCACCACATTTTTCGCATTTATATGCAAAAACCTCCCTCTCGTTTTCTTTCATATCAGCTGGGGTCGTAGCGTTGCAGGTATGACCTGTTGGTCTCCTTCCCAGCTCCGATCTGCATCGACCACATATATTTTTTGTTTGTGTTATTCTCACGTTATGGTCTCTCAGCAGGTGTCTTTCAACTGAGGCTCTTGTAGAGGTCCATGCTTTTGATTTGAAGGCAGCTCGGCAGCCCCTCTCCGTACAGTTAAAATGATCCGTTGTGGGAAAACGTACAATGAGAGTGCTGCCGTCCCTTCGTAGTGGCGGGATTGTTTCCATTTCGATTGAAGTTCAGACAGTTTATCGATTACAGCTAATTAGTAAGCTGCCAGCCCACGATCTATTCGTCTATATACGTGTATTCCGACAGCTAAAAGAAAGGAAGGTCGTCAATCAATGCCGCCCAAGCAGTAGCAGCTCAAAAGCGCCCACCTGCAATGGGAGAGAATCCAGGGGATCCCTAACACCAATCAGGAACCATCAAATCATTGACTACATCGGTTGATCAGGGAGTTGCGAGCCCGTGATCAATTCGTCTATCTAGAAGCAGGGAAGGTCATCAATTTATCTCGCCCAAGCAGTAGCAGCTCGAAAGCGCCCACCTGCAATGGGAGAGAAACTACGGGGATCCCTAACACCTAACGCGACCGACACCGACCACCCCCCAGCCAATTCAAACACGTGTGGCTCGGACCTGTAGCCGATGTCGGCGCTTGAAGAGCACCCTCCACACACACATACCCCCCAGATGTTTCTCACGAAGAGAGAATAATTTGCCAAAGACCAAGATCAAAATGTTTCGAACTGATTAAGCTGATAAGAACAGATACTACACTTTGATCTTAGCCAAAAGGCCGAGAAGCGATGACGAGAGCACGCGGTTTTCCGGTTTATATTATCAATGTTTCAACAGCTGGGGTGAGAGTTAGTGGTGTTAGACACCTTTCATTCAATCCAAAATAGATATGGCCCAAATAAATGTAAATCTTAGACGCTGCTATTTGGTTCCAATAAGTGCGTTCAATTTCATGCTTGTGTAATTTGCGGTTCTATCTAGATTTGAAATTGCACTACTAGCATATATTTAAGAAGTCCCTATACATACAAAGCTGCTAAGCAACCCATCCGCCATGTTGGTGCCATTCACAACATCCAGTATATATTGCATGAAATCGGAAAATTACATTTATTAAAGCAATCTCAATGTTTCATCAGCTTTTCATGGATTATTTCCCAATCATTCCATTGTTAAATGTTATTGTTTTCGTATTGTAAACAGCCAGAAAATTGTTGCATAGCAATAGTGCGCTCACAGATAGAACAGTTTCGGTTTGCGTTACACAGTTGGAAATAGGCATCAAATATCTTCAAGAAAGCACAACCAACTACATATACGTACATTTGAAAACATAAATAGCTGTAAACTATACCATAATCATTTTATTCCTCTCTGTTGTGCCGATGTTCAAGACGTAAAACAAGAAGAAATGCCAACAGATGGCAGTAGATTGCTCACTGATGGTAGTAACCGAGTGCAGGCAGGTAATTTCTCGTCATCATATAAAAATGTTTCTATTTTCTGTGTTTTCTATTTCCTAGTGACTTTTCTGCCTACATTAAAATGAGTACTAGTGCAGACAACACATCTATGTTTGTGGTATAATTGTAACCTCTCACTGTCGATTCGTTGACGCAGTTTGATTGGGCAAATGACTTGGATTTCATCAGCATACTTACCTGGCGTAGGGGCTACCGTGATCAGCAAGGCGGTTCCCCCGGGGTGAGATCCTTCCATTGCACTTCGGTTGGGTTGACCCCCGCGAATACCCCAAACGTGGGTATCTCGGGCGCGTAATTTTTGTTAGTCGGGACTGCGTTCGCGCTGTCCCGGAATAAAACAATTCAAACATAGACACTAGTTGGGAAGCTCAGTGGTAGAGTGCCAACTACTACTGCGATGGTTTCGGTTTGTAGTTGTGAGTGTTCTCAGACTTTCATAATCATCCGTCTTGTGTAGCCTTTAAACTGTGCCGTGCGTGTAAAACTGAAACATTTCCCACTCTCACTTCTTACAGATATATATCCTGATTCATACGGAAACTACAAAACGTGATATATCCAAGCAGTCCATCTATCCAAGTACTAACACTGCTTCACTTTGGTGATCCAACGAGGACTAGTATTCTCAACGTAGCATGGCCCTTCGCTACATGTTACTTCATTTTCTCCCAAATGTGGCAGGCTCAGTGCTAGAGCACTTACTTCGATACCCACACAAGTAAATTTGTGATCAACAATATCGTGTCCCTGGGATTTCACACACATTCTCATTCCACCAAATTTTCCATCATCACTCACTTGTCTTACCCCTTACTTTTAGCCTGAAGTTCAAAAAAAAAAAAAAAAAAAAAAATGGGGTGTTAAACTGAATGATTTCATTTTTTCTTCTTCTTATTCTCTCTGTAATAAAGTAAAAAAAAAAAAAATCATTCCATCGTATCACCAGTATTCATTTAAAAAAATAAATAAATAAAATAAGAAATTAAAGAAACAAATACATAAAAAGTGATAAAAGTAGTTAAAAAGAGAGAAACGAATAGGATTTTAAACAAAATACAACATTTATTATTGGCATAAAAATACATAAATGGAAAGCTATATAAATGGAGAAATTGAATAAATTAATAGAATAAATATTCATAACTTTCATAGGCAACAAATTGAACATGAGAAAATGACAAATACAAGATGGATATAAATTGAATATTGTAAAATAGAAAATGAAGAAAACAGTTGTTTTTCTTTAATCAAAAAAAAACTCAAAGCTTTCCTCTCGTAAATTATAAATATTTACTGATGTGACTTCCTTCAAGAACCGCCACTAAAACATGTTCGATTTCGACGTGTTAAATATTTCAAAAACTATCATCGTTGTGAACAAGAATTTCCACATGAGTCAAGTGTGTGCGAAACTTGTCCCAAGAAATGGTTTTGACTGACGACCGAAAACTCTCGCCAAGTGGAAATTTGTGAAAACGTTTTGGGATTGTGTAAAAATGATTCTCACTCTTTGGGTAATGTTATCATGGGTGACATTCAAATACGACGCCAAAACAAAGAGGCAAATGCTAAATGGCACACGTCGACGTCGCACAACACTATGCTCATTGTGTTTTCTGACATTAGGCGGATCGTTCACCATGAGTTTGTGTCTCCGGACACAAGTCTAAATTTCACGTACAAGTCCTCAACAGACTGAGTGAGAGCAAGGATTCAGCGGTGATTGGATACTTTATCATGACAATGCGCCAGCCCACACTGTCCTGGGCGTGACCAATTACCTGGCCAAATCTAACGTGGCAATTCTGCCATCCTACAGTCCGGACTTGGCTCCCTCAGGCTTCTTTTTGTTTCCCCGTTCGAAATCCTCCCTGAAAGGACATCGTTACAGAACAATTGACGTGGTGAAAGCAGCTTTTGAAATGGCTTTAAACGCATTGCCAACACAGACCTTCCAGGATGCCTTTGCTGATTGGAAATCACGCTGCCAAAGATGGATCGACGCAAGAGGGCAATAGATTGAATAATGCTAATCCACATTATGTAAATAAATGTGGTGACATTACTTTCCGGACAGACCTTGACCATCTTGCAGAAAGAATGTCACTTGCACCATGAATGAGGCTTCATGTAGAACTCGAACCCATGACCCACCAAGATGAGAGAGAAGAACTATGGTTGAATTTGATTTAGGTGTGCCGATCCCAACTGTACTGCAATGCTGGGCCGACACGTGGTGAGGGTGTGGCAAGCCACAACCACCTCACCTCAGTCCAAAAATCAGTTTAATATTCTGGACCCACAATGTGGGTCGTATCAGATATTAAGCTGATAAGAACAGATACTACACTTTGATCTTAGCCAAAAGGCCGAGAAGCGATGACGAGAGCACGCGGTTTTCCGGTTTATATTATCAATGTTTCAACAGCTGGGGTGAGAGTTAGTGGTGTTAGACACCTTTCATTCAATCCAAAATAGATATGGCCCAAATAAATGTAAATCTTAGACGCTGCTATTTGGTTCCAATAAGTGCGTTCAATTTCATGCTTGTGTAATTTGCGGTTCTATCTAGATTTGAAATTGCACTACTAGCATATATTTAAGAAGTCCCTATACATACAAAGCTGCTAAGCAACCCATCCGCCATGTTGGTGCCATTCACAACATCCAGTATATATTGCATGAAATCGGAAAATTACATTTATTAAAGCAATCTCAATGTTTCATCAGCTTTTCATGGATTATTTCCCAATCATTCCATTGTTAAATGTTATTGTTTTCGTATTGTAAACAGCCAGAAAATTGTTGCATAGCAATAGTGCGCTCACAGATAGAACAGTTTCGGTTTGCGTTACACAGTTGGAAATAGGCATCAAATATCTTCAAGAAAGCACAACCAACTACATATACGTACATTTGAAAACATAAATAGCTGTAAACTATACCATAATCATTTTATTCCTCTCTGTTGTGCCGATGTTCAAGACGTAAAACAAGAAGAAATGCCAACAGATGGCAGTAGATTGCTCACTGATGGTAGTAACCGAGTGCAGGCAGGTAATTTCTCGTCATCATATAAAAATGTTTCTATTTTCTGTGTTTTCTATTTCCTAGTGACTTTTCTGCCTACATTAAAATGAGTACTAGTGCAGACAACACATCTATGTTTGTGGTATAATTGTAACCTCTCACTGTCGATTCGTTGACGCAGTTTGATTGGGCAAATGACTTGGATTTCATCAGCATACTTACCTGGCGTAGGGGCTACCGTGATCAGCAAGGCGGTTCCCCCGGGGTGAGATCCTTCCATTGCACTTCGGTTGGGTTGACCCCCGCGAATACCCCAAACGTGGGTATCTCGGGCGCGTAATTTTTGTTAGTCGGGACTGCGTTCGCGCTGTCCCGGAATAAAACAATTCAAACATAGACACTAGTTGGGAAGCTCAGTGGTAGAGTGCCAACTACTACTGCGATGGTTTCGGTTTGTAGTTGTGAGTGTTCTCAGACTTTCATAATCATCCGTCTTGTGTAGCCTTTAAACTGTGCCGTGCGTGTAAAACTGAAACATTTCCCACTCTCACTTCTTACAGATATATATCCTGATTCATACGGAAACTACAAAACGTGATATATCCAAGCAGTCCATCTATCCAAGTACTAACACTGCTTCACTTTGGTGATCCAACGAGGACTAGTATTCTCAACGTAGCATGGCCCTTCGCTACATGTTACTTCATTTTCTCCCAAATGTGGCAGGCTCAGTGCTAGAGCACTTACTTCGATACCCACACAAGTAAATTTGTGATCAACAATATCGTGTCCCTGGGATTTCACACACATTCTCATTCCACCAAATTTTCCATCATCACTCACTTGTCTTACCCCTTACTTTTAGCCTGAAGTTCAAAAAAAAAAAAAAAAAAAAAAATGGGGTGTTAAACTGAATGATTTCATTTTTTCTTCTTCTTATTCTCTCTGTAATAAAGTAAAAAAAAAAAAAAATCATTCCATCGTATCACCAGTATTCATTTAAAAAAATAAATAAATAAAATAAGAAATTAAAGAAACAAATACATAAAAAGTGATAAAAGTAGTTAAAAAGAGAGAAACGAATAGGATTTTAAACAAAATACAACATTTATTATTGGCATAAAAATACATAAATGGAAAGCTATATAAATGGAGAAATTGAATAAATTAATAGAATAAATATTCATAACTTTCATAGGCAACAAATTGAACATGAGAAAATGACAAATACAAGATGGATATAAATTGAATATTGTAAAATAGAAAATGAAGAAAACAGTTGTTTTTCTTTAATCAAAAAAAAACTCAAAGCTTTCCTCTCGTAAATTATAAATATTTACTGATGTGACTTCCT
This sequence comes from Thermobia domestica, assembly GCF_964235325.1. Classification (NCBI taxonomy): domain Eukaryota; kingdom Metazoa; phylum Arthropoda; class Insecta; order Zygentoma; family Lepismatidae; genus Thermobia; species Thermobia domestica. Next base: position 23,587 of record NW_027656200.1, on the reverse strand, counting down.
TCAAGAACCGCCACTAAAACATGTTCGATTTCGACGTGTTAAATATTTCAAAAACTATCATCGTTGTGAACAAGAATTTCCACATGAGTCAAGTGTGTGCGAAACTTGTCCCAAGAAATGGTTTTGACTGACGACCGAAAACTCTCGCCAAGTGGAAATTTGTGAAAACGTTTTGGGATTGTGTAAAAATGATTCTCACTCTTTGGGTAATGTTATCATGGGTGACATTCAAATACGACGCCAAAACAAAGAGGCAAATGCTAAATGGCACACGTCGACGTCGCACAACACTATGCTCATTGTGTTTTCTGACATTAGGCGGATCGTTCACCATGAGTTTGTGTCTCCGGACACAAGTCTAAATTTCACGTACAAGTCCTCAACAGACTGAGTGAGAGCAAGGATTCAGCGGTGATTGGATACTTTATCATGACAATGCGCCAGCCCACACTGTCCTGGGCGTGACCAATTACCTGGCCAAATCTAACGTGGCAATTCTGCCATCCTACAGTCCGGACTTGGCTCCCTCAGGCTTCTTTTTGTTTCCCCGTTCGAAATCCTCCCTGAAAGGACATCGTTACAGAACAATTGACGTGGTGAAAGCAGCTTTTGAAATGGCTTTAAACGCATTGCCAACACAGACCTTCCAGGATGCCTTTGCTGATTGGAAATCACGCTGCCAAAGATGGATCGACGCAAGAGGGCAATAGATTGAATAATGCTAATCCACATTATGTAAATAAATGTGGTGACATTACTTTCCGGACAGATGCCATGCAAAAGAGGCATAATGCAATAGTCAATAGAGTAAAAAAGGCCGCCGAGAAAAAGTTTAGAGTTGAAGCCGAAAATCAGCAGGTCGTTGAGGGTAACAGATGCAGACCAGACTTGTTACTGGTCAAAGATAATAAAGCCTATATAGTAGACGTAACGGTTCCCTTTGAAAATAGACTGGAAGCCGTTGAAAATGCAAGACAGGAGAAAATCCAGAAATATGACGAGGTCAAGACCAGACTAATGGAGAAGTTTTTAGAGGTAGAAATAATCCCAATAATAGTTGGAGCACTGGGCAGTTGGGATCCACAAAATGATCATTTTTTAAGAAAATTGTGTTCCAAATCCTACCTAAGTTTAATGAAAAAATTGTGCGTAAGTGACACAATTAGATGGTCCCGCGACATCTATATTGAACACATAACAGGCCAGAAACAATACTAGGAATGACACCAGAAGCACTAACTAAACAAATAAGCTGATTTTTAAGACACCTTTCTAAAGGATTGTTTGAAGTGATAATACCCTCCCATTCTCATTTTACTGTTGTTGACATATATACACGCCATATAAAATCAGAATGAAGCTTTTTTAATTATAACAAATTCAAACAAACTTTTAGTAAGTCTGACCTATATCCTTACCAATATCCCTTTTTTATCTATAAATTTATTTTATTCTTTTTATGCTTAAAGTGACGAAACCAATCGGTCGATAACATTTATTCTTTTAGTATATATATAACGAGAAACACTGTATATTTTAGCTTAATTGACGAACCTAATGGGTTAAATTCTATCCCATAATGAAAGTAACAAACATGTATCGGGACATCTGTTCTTATCAGCTTAATATCTGATACGACCCACATTGTGGGTCCAGAATATTAAACTGATTTTTGGACTGAGGTGAGGTGGTTGTGGCTTGCCACACCCTCACCACGTGTCGGCCCAGCATTGCAGTACAGTTGGGATCGGCACACCTAAATCAAATTCAACCATAGTTCTTCTCTCTCATCTTGGTGGGTCATGGGTTCGAGTTCTACATGAAGCCTCATTCATGGTGCAAGTGACATTCTTTCTGCAAGATGGTCAAGGTCTGTCCGGAAAGTAATGTCACCACATTTATTTACATAATGTGGATTAGCATTATTCAATCTATTGCCCTCTTGCGTCGATCCATCTTTGGCAGCGTGATTTCCAATCAGCAAAGGCATCCTGGAAGGTCTGTGTTGGCAATGCGTTTAAAGCCATTTCAAAAGCTGCTTTCACCACGTCAATTGTTCTGTAACGATGTCCTTTCAGGGAGGATTTCGAACGGGGAAACAAAAAGAAGCCTGAGGGAGCCAAGTCCGGACTGTAGGATGGCAGAATTGCCACGTTAGATTTGGCCAGGTAATTGGTCACGCCCAGGACAGTGTGGGCTGGCGCATTGTCATGATAAAGTATCCAATCACCGCTGAATCCTTGCTCTCACTCAGTCTGTTGAGGACTTGTACGTGAAATTTAGACTTGTGTCCGGAGACACAAACTCATGGTGAACGATCCGCCTAATGTCAGAAAACACAATGAGCATAGTGTTGTGCGACGTCGACGTGTGCCATTTAGCATTTGCCTCTTTGTTTTGGCGTCGTATTGGAATGTCACCCATGATAACATTACCCAAAGAGTGAGAATCATTTTTACACAATCCCAAAACGTTTTCACAAATTTCCACTTGGCGAGAGTTTTCGGTCGTCAGTCAAAACCATTTCTTGGGACAAGTTTCGCACACACTTGACTCATGTGGAAATTCTTGTTCACAACGATGATAGTTTTTGAAATATTTAACACGTCGAAATCGAACATGTTTTAGTGGCGGTTCTTGAAGGAAGTCACATCAGTAAATATTTATAATTTACGAGAGGAAAGCTTTGAGTTTTTTTTTGATTAAAGAAAAACAACTGTTTTCTTCATTTTCTATTTTACAATATTCAATTTATATCCATCTTGTATTTGTCATTTTCTCATGTTCAATTTGTTGCCTATGAAAGTTATGAATATTTATTCTATTAATTTATTCAATTTCTCCATTTATATAGCTTTCCATTTATGTATTTTTATGCCAATAATAAATGTTGTATTTTGTTTAAAATCCTATTCGTTTCTCTCTTTTTAACTACTTTTATCACTTTTTATGTATTTGTTTCTTTAATTTCTTATTTTATTTATTTATTTTTTTAAATGAATACTGGTGATACGATGGAATGATTTTTTTTTTTTTTTACTTTATTACAGAGAGAATAAGAAGAAGAAAAAATGAAATCATTCAGTTTAACACCCCATTTTTTTTTTTTTTTTTTTTTTTGAACTTCAGGCTAAAAGTAAGGGGTAAGACAAGTGAGTGATGATGGAAAATTTGGTGGAATGAGAATGTGTGTGAAATCCCAGGGACACGATATTGTTGATCACAAATTTACTTGTGTGGGTATCGAAGTAAGTGCTCTAGCACTGAGCCTGCCACATTTGGGAGAAAATGAAGTAACATGTAGCGAAGGGCCATGCTACGTTGAGAATACTAGTCCTCGTTGGATCACCAAAGTGAAGCAGTGTTAGTACTTGGATAGATGGACTGCTTGGATATATCACGTTTTGTAGTTTCCGTATGAATCAGGATATATATCTGTAAGAAGTGAGAGTGGGAAATGTTTCAGTTTTACACGCACGGCACAGTTTAAAGGCTACACAAGACGGATGATTATGAAAGTCTGAGAACACTCACAACTACAAACCGAAACCATCGCAGTAGTAGTTGGCACTCTACCACTGAGCTTCCCAACTAGTGTCTATGTTTGAATTGTTTTATTCCGGGACAGCGCGAACGCAGTCCCGACTAACAAAAATTACGCGCCCGAGATACCCACGTTTGGGGTATTCGCGGGGGTCAACCCAACCGAAGTGCAATGGAAGGATCTCACCCCGGGGGAACCGCCTTGCTGATCACGGTAGCCCCTACGCCAGGTAAGTATGCTGATGAAATCCAAGTCATTTGCCCAATCAAACTGCGTCAACGAATCGACAGTGAGAGGTTACAATTATACCACAAACATAGATGTGTTGTCTGCACTAGTACTCATTTTAATGTAGGCAGAAAAGTCACTAGGAAATAGAAAACACAGAAAATAGAAACATTTTTATATGATGACGAGAAATTACCTGCCTGCACTCGGTTACTACCATCAGTGAGCAATCTACTGCCATCTGTTGGCATTTCTTCTTGTTTTACGTCTTGAACATCGGCACAACAGAGAGGAATAAAATGATTATGGTATAGTTTACAGCTATTTATGTTTTCAAATGTACGTATATGTAGTTGGTTGTGCTTTCTTGAAGATATTTGATGCCTATTTCCAACTGTGTAACGCAAACCGAAACTGTTCTATCTGTGAGCGCACTATTGCTATGCAACAATTTTCTGGCTGTTTACAATACGAAAACAATAACATTTAACAATGGAATGATTGGGAAATAATCCATGAAAAGCTGATGAAACATTGAGATTGCTTTAATAAATGTAATTTTCCGATTTCATGCAATATATACTGGATGTTGTGAATGGCACCAACATGGCGGATGGGTTGCTTAGCAGCTTTGTATGTATAGGGACTTCTTAAATATATGCTAGTAGTGCAATTTCAAATCTAGATAGAACCGCAAATTACACAAGCATGAAATTGAACGCACTTATTGGAACCAAATAGCAGCGTCTAAGATTTACATTTATTTGGGCCATATCTATTTTGGATTGAATGAAAGGTGTCTAACACCACTAACTCTCACCCCAGCTGTTGAAACATTGATAATATAAACCGGAAAACCGCGTGCTCTCGTCATCGCTTCTCGGCCTTTTGGCTAAGATCAAAGTGTAGTATCTGTTCTTATCAGCTTAATATCTGATACGACCCACATTGTGGGTCCAGAATATTAAACTGATTTTTGGACTGAGGTGAGGTGGTTGTGGCTTGCCACACCCTCACCACGTGTCGGCCCAGCATTGCAGTACAGTTGGGATCGGCACACCTAAATCAAATTCAACCATAGTTCTTCTCTCTCATCTTGGTGGGTCATGGGTTCGAGTTCTACATGAAGCCTCATTCATGGTGCAAGTGACATTCTTTCTGCAAGATGGTCAAGGTCTGTCCGGAAAGTAATGTCACCACATTTATTTACATAATGTGGATTAGCATTATTCAATCTATTGCCCTCTTGCGTCGATCCATCTTTGGCAGCGTGATTTCCAATCAGCAAAGGCATCCTGGAAGGTCTGTGTTGGCAATGCGTTTAAAGCCATTTCAAAAGCTGCTTTCACCACGTCAATTGTTCTGTAACGATGTCCTTTCAGGGAGGATTTCGAACGGGGAAACAAAAAGAAGCCTGAGGGAGCCAAGTCCGGACTGTAGGATGGCAGAATTGCCACGTTAGATTTGGCCAGGTAATTGGTCACGCCCAGGACAGTGTGGGCTGGCGCATTGTCATGATAAAGTATCCAATCACCGCTGAATCCTTGCTCTCACTCAGTCTGTTGAGGACTTGTACGTGAAATTTAGACTTGTGTCCGGAGACACAAACTCATGGTGAACGATCCGCCTAATGTCAGAAAACACAATGAGCATAGTGTTGTGCGACGTCGACGTGTGCCATTTAGCATTTGCCTCTTTGTTTTGGCGTCGTATTGGAATGTCACCCATGATAACATTACCCAAAGAGTGAGAATCATTTTTACACAATCCCAAAACGTTTTCACAAATTTCCACTTGGCGAGAGTTTTCGGTCGTCAGTCAAAACCATTTCTTGGGACAAGTTTCGCACACACTTGACTCATGTGGAAATTCTTGTTCACAACGATGATAGTTTTTGAAATATTTAACACGTCGAAATCGAACATGTTTTAGTGGCGGTTCTTGAAGGAAGTCACATCAGTAAATATTTATAATTTACGAGAGGAAAGCTTTGAGTTTTTTTTTGATTAAAGAAAAACAACTGTTTTCTTCATTTTCTATTTTACAATATTCAATTTATATCCATCTTGTATTTGTCATTTTCTCATGTTCAATTTGTTGCCTATGAAAGTTATGAATATTTATTCTATTAATTTATTCAATTTCTCCATTTATATAGCTTTCCATTTATGTATTTTTATGCCAATAATAAATGTTGTATTTTGTTTAAAATCCTATTCGTTTCTCTCTTTTTAACTACTTTTATCACTTTTTATGTATTTGTTTCTTTAATTTCTTATTTTATTTATTTATTTTTTTAAATGAATACTGGTGATACGATGGAATGATTTTTTTTTTTTTTACTTTATTACAGAGAGAATAAGAAGAAGAAAAAATGAAATCATTCAGTTTAACACCCCATTTTTTTTTTTTTTTTTTTTTTTGAACTTCAGGCTAAAAGTAAGGGGTAAGACAAGTGAGTGATGATGGAAAATTTGGTGGAATGAGAATGTGTGTGAAATCCCAGGGACACGATATTGTTGATCACAAATTTACTTGTGTGGGTATCGAAGTAAGTGCTCTAGCACTGAGCCTGCCACATTTGGGAGAAAATGAAGTAACATGTAGCGAAGGGCCATGCTACGTTGAGAATACTAGTCCTCGTTGGATCACCAAAGTGAAGCAGTGTTAGTACTTGGATAGATGGACTGCTTGGATATATCACGTTTTGTAGTTTCCGTATGAATCAGGATATATATCTGTAAGAAGTGAGAGTGGGAAATGTTTCAGTTTTACACGCACGGCACAGTTTAAAGGCTACACAAGACGGATGATTATGAAAGTCTGAGAACACTCACAACTACAAACCGAAACCATCGCAGTAGTAGTTGGCACTCTACCACTGAGCTTCCCAACTAGTGTCTATGTTTGAATTGTTTTATTCCGGGACAGCGCGAACGCAGTCCCGACTAACAAAAATTACGCGCCCGAGATACCCACGTTTGGGGTATTCGCGGGGGTCAACCCAACCGAAGTGCAATGGAAGGATCTCACCCCGGGGGAACCGCCTTGCTGATCACGGTAGCCCCTACGCCAGGTAAGTATGCTGATGAAATCCAAGTCATTTGCCCAATCAAACTGCGTCAACGAATCGACAGTGAGAGGTTACAATTATACCACAAACATAGATGTGTTGTCTGCACTAGTACTCATTTTAATGTAGGCAGAAAAGTCACTAGGAAATAGAAAACACAGAAAATAGAAACATTTTTATATGATGACGAGAAATTACCTGCCTGCACTCGGTTACTACCATCAGTGAGCAATCTACTGCCATCTGTTGGCATTTCTTCTTGTTTTACGTCTTGAACATCGGCACAACAGAGAGGAATAAAATGATTATGGTATAGTTTACAGCTATTTATGTTTTCAAATGTACGTATATGTAGTTGGTTGTGCTTTCTTGAAGATATTTGATGCCTATTTCCAACTGTGTAACGCAAACCGAAACTGTTCTATCTGTGAGCGCACTATTGCTATGCAACAATTTTCTGGCTGTTTACAATACGAAAACAATAACATTTAACAATGGAATGATTGGGAAATAATCCATGAAAAGCTGATGAAACATTGAGATTGCTTTAATAAATGTAATTTTCCGATTTCATGCAATATATACTGGATGTTGTGAATGGCACCAACATGGCGGATGGGTTGCTTAGCAGCTTTGTATGTATAGGGACTTCTTAAATATATGCTAGTAGTGCAATTTCAAATCTAGATAGAACCGCAAATTACACAAGCATGAAATTGAACGCACTTATTGGAACCAAATAGCAGCGTCTAAGATTTACATTTATTTGGGCCATATCTATTTTGGATTGAATGAAAGGTGTCTAACACCACTAACTCTCACCTCAGCTGTTGAAACATTGATAATATAAACCGGAAAACCGCGTGCTCTCGTCATCGCTTCTCGGCCTTTTGGCTAAGATCAAAGTGTAGTATCTGTTCTTATCAGCTTAATATCTGATACGACCCACATTGTGGGTCCAGAATATTAAACTGATTTTTGGACTGAGGTGAGGTGGTTGTGGCTTGCCACACCCTCACCACGTGTCGGCCCAGCATTGCAGTACAGTTGGGATCGGCACACCTAAATCAAATTCAACCATAGTTCTTCTCTCTCATCTTGGTGGGTCATGGGTTCGAGTTCTACATGAAGCCTCATTCATGGTGCAAGTGACATTCTTTCTGCAAGATGGTCAAGGTCTGTCCGGAAAGTAATGTCACCACATTTATTTACATAATGTGGATTAGCATTATTCAATCTATTGCCCTCTTGCGTCGATCCATCTTTGGCAGCGTGATTTCCAATCAGCAAAGGCATCCTGGAAGGTCTGTGTTGGCAATGCGTTTAAAGCCATTTCAAAAGCTGCTTTCACCACGTCAATTGTTCTGTAACGATGTCCTTTCAGGGAGGATTTCGAACGGGGAAACAAAAAGAAGCCTGAGGGAGCCAAGTCCGGACTGTAGGATGGCAGAATTGCCACGTTAGATTTGGCCAGGTAATTGGTCACGCCCAGGACAGTGTGGGCTGGCGCATTGTCATGATAAAGTATCCAATCACCGCTGAATCCTTGCTCTCACTCAGTCTGTTGAGGACTTGTACGTGAAATTTAGACTTGTGTCCGGAGACACAAACTCATGGTGAACGATCCGCCTAATGTCAGAAAACACAATGAGCATAGTGTTGTGCGACGTCGACGTGTGCCATTTAGCATTTGCCTCTTTGTTTTGGCGTCGTATTGGAATGTCACCCATGATAACATTACCCAAAGAGTGAGAATCATTTTTACACAATCCCAAAACGTTTTCACAAATTTCCACTTGGCGAGAGTTTTCGGTCGTCAGTCAAAACCATTTCTTGGGACAAGTTTCGCACACACTTGACTCATGTGGAAATTCTTGTTCACAACGATGATAGTTTTTGAAATATTTAACACGTCGAAATCGAACATGTTTTAGTGGCGGTTCTTGAAGGAAGTCACATCAGTAAATATTTATAATTTACGAGAGGAAAGCTTTGAGTTTTTTTTTGATTAAAGAAAAACAACTGTTTTCTTCATTTTCTATTTTACAATATTCAATTTATATCCATCTTGTATTTGTCATTTTCTCATGTTCAATTTGTTGCCTATGAAAGTTATGAATATTTATTCTATTAATTTATTCAATTTCTCCATTTATATAGCTTTCCATTTATGTATTTTTATGCCAATAATAAATGTTGTATTTTGTTTAAAATCCTATTCGTTTCTCTCTTTTTAACTACTTTTATCACTTTTTATGTATTTGTTTCTTTAATTTCTTATTTTATTTATTTATTTTTTTAAATGAATACTGGTGATACGATGGAATGATTTTTTTTTTTTTTACTTTATTACAGAGAGAATAAGAAGAAGAAAAAATGAAATCATTCAGTTTAACACCCCATTTTTTTTTTTTTTTTTTTTTTTGAACTTCAGGCTAAAAGTAAGGGGTAAGACAAGTGAGTGATGATGGAAAATTTGGTGGAATGAGAATGTGTGTGAAATCCCAGGGACACGATATTGTTGATCACAAATTTACTTGTGTGGGTATCGAAGTAAGTGCTCTAGCACTGAGCCTGCCACATTTGGGAGAAAATGAAGTAACATGTAGCGAAGGGCCATGCTACGTTGAGAATACTAGTCCTCGTTGGATCACCAAAGTGAAGCAGTGTTAGTACTTGGATAGATGGACTGCTTGGATATATCACGTTTTGTAGTTTCCGTATGAATCAGGATATATATCTGTAAGAAGTGAGAGTGGGAAATGTTTCAGTTTTACACGCACGGCACAGTTTAAAGGCTACACAAGACGGATGATTATGAAAGTCTGAGAACACTCACAACTACAAACCGAAACCATCGCAGTAGTAGTTGGCACTCTACCACTGAGCTTCCCAACTAGTGTCTATGTTTGAATTGTTTTATTCCGGGACAGCGCGAACGCAGTCCCGACTAACAAAAATTACGCGCCCGAGATACCCACGTTTGGGGTATTCGCGGGGGTCAACCCAACCGAAGTGCAATGGAAGGATCTCACCCCGGGGGAACCGCCTTGCTGATCACGGTAGCCCCTACGCCAGGTAAGTATGCTGATGAAATCCAAGTCATTTGCCCAATCAAACTGCGTCAACGAATCGACAGTGAGAGGTTACAATTATACCACAAACATAGATGTGTTGTCTGCACTAGTACTCATTTTAATGTAGGCAGAAAAGTCACTAGGAAATAGAAAACACAGAAAATAGAAACATTTTTATATGATGACGAGAAATTACCTGCCTGCACTCGGTTACTACCATCAGTGAGCAATCTACTGCCATCTGTTGGCATTTCTTCTTGTTTTACGTCTTGAACATCGGCACAACAGAGAGGAATAAAATGATTATGGTATAGTTTACAGCTATTTATGTTTTCAAATGTACGTATATGTAGTTGGTTGTGCTTTCTTGAAGATATTTGATGCCTATTTCCAACTGTGTAACGCAAACCGAAACTGTTCTATCTGTGAGCGCACTATTGCTATGCAACAATTTTCTGGCTGTTTACAATACGAAAACAATAACATTTAACAATGGAATGATTGGGAAATAATCCATGAAAAGCTGATGAAACATTGAGATTGCTTTAATAAATGTAATTTTCCGATTTCATGCAATATATACTGGATGTTGTGAATGGCACCAACATGGCGGATGGGTTGCTTAGCAGCTTTGTATGTATAGGGACTTCTTAAATATATGCTAGTAGTGCAATTTCAAATCTAGATAGAACCGCAAATTACACAAGCATGAAATTGAACGCACTTATTGGAACCAAATAGCAGCGTCTAAGATTTACATTTATTTGGGCCATATCTATTTTGGATTGAATGAAAGGTGTCTAACACCACTAACTCTCACCCCAGCTGTTGAAACATTGATAATATAAACCGGAAAACCGCGTGCTCTCGTCATCGCTTCTCGGCCTTTTGGCTAAGATCAAAGTGTAGTATCTGTTCTTATCAGCTTAATATCTGATACGACCCACATTGTGGGTCCAGAATATTAAACTGATTTTTGGACTGAGGTGAGGTGGTTGTGGCTTGCCACACCCTCACCACGTGTCGGCCCAGCATTGCAGTACAGTTGGGATCGGCACACCTAAATCAAATTCAACCATAGTTCTTCTCTCTCATCTTGGTGGGTCATGGGTTCGAGTTCTACATGAAGCCTCATTCATGGTGCAAGTGACATTCTTTCTGCAAGATGGTCAAGGTCTGTCCGGAAAGTAATGTCACCACATTTATTTACATAATGTGGATTAGCATTATTCAATCTATTGCCCTCTTGCGTCGATCCATCTTTGGCAGCGTGATTTCCAATCAGCAAAGGCATCCTGGAAGGTCTGTGTTGGCAATGCGTTTAAAGCCATTTCAAAAGCTGCTTTCACCACGTCAATTGTTCTGTAACGATGTCCTTTCAGGGAGGATTTCGAACGGGGAAACAAAAAGAAGCCTGAGGGAGCCAAGTCCGGACTGTAGGATGGCAGAATTGCCACGTTAGATTTGGCCAGGTAATTGGTCACGCCCAGGACAGTGTGGGCTGGCGCATTGTCATGATAAAGTATCCAATCACCGCTGAATCCTTGCTCTCACTCAGTCTGTTGAGGACTTGTACGTGAAATTTAGACTTGTGTCCGGAGACACAAACTCATGGTGAACGATCCGCCTAATGTCAGAAAACACAATGAGCATAGTGTTGTGCGACGTCGACGTGTGCCATTTAGCATTTGCCTCTTTGTTTTGGCGTCGTATTGGAATGTCACCCATGATAACATTACCCAAAGAGTGAGAATCATTTTTACACAATCCCAAAACGTTTTCACAAATTTCCACTTGGCGAGAGTTTTCGGTCGTCAGTCAAAACCATTTCTTGGGACAAGTTTCGCACACACTTGACTCATGTGGAAATTCTTGTTCACAACGATGATAGTTTTTGAAATATTTAACACGTCGAAATCGAACATGTTTTAGTGGCGGTTCTTGAAGGAAGTCACATCAGTAAATATTTATAATTTACGAGAGGAAAGCTTTGAGTTTTTTTTTGATTAAAGAAAAACAACTGTTTTCTTCATTTTCTATTTTACAATATTCAATTTATATCCATCTTGTATTTGTCATTTTCTCATGTTCAATTTGTTGCCTATGAAAGTTATGAATATTTATTCTATTAATTTATTCAATTTCTCCATTTATATAGCTTTCCATTTATGTATTTTTATGCCAATAATAAATGTTGTATTTTGTTTAAAATCCTATTCGTTTCTCTCTTTTTAACTACTTTTATCACTTTTTATGTATTTGTTTCTTTAATTTCTTATTTTATTTATTTATTTTTTTAAATGAATACTGGTGATACGATGGAATGATTTTTTTTTTTTTTACTTTATTACAGAGAGAATAAGAAGAAGAAAAAATGAAATCATTCAGTTTAACACCCCATTTTTTTTTTTTTTTTTTTTTTTTGAACTTCAGGCTAAAAGTAAGGGGTAAGACAAGTGAGTGATGATGGAAAATTTGGTGGAATGAGAATGTGTGTGAAATCCCAGGGACACGATATTGTTGATCACAAATTTACTTGTGTGGGTATCGAAGTAAGTGCTCTAGCACTGAGCCTGCCACATTTGGGAGAAAATGAAGTAACATGTAGCGAAGGGCCATGCTACGTTGAGAATACTAGTCCTCGTTGGATCACCAAAGTGAAGCAGTGTTAGTACTTGGATAGATGGACTGCTTGGATATATCACGTTTTGTAGTTTCCGTATGAATCAGGATATATATCTGTAAGAAGTGAGAGTGGGAAATGTTTCAGTTTTACACGCACGGCACAGTTTAAAGGCTACACAAGACGGATGATTATGAAAGTCTGAGAACACTCACAACTACAAACCGAAACCATCGCAGTAGTAGTTGGCACTCTACCACTGAGCTTCCCAACTAGTGTCTATGTTTGAATTGTTTTATTCCGGGACAGCGCGAACGCAGTCCCGACTAACAAAAATTACGCGCCCGAGATACCCACGTTTGGGGTATTCGCGGGGGTCAACCCAACCGAAGTGCAATGGAAGGATCTCACCCCGGGGGAACCGCCTTGCTGATCACGGTAGCCCCTACGCCAGGTAAGTATGCTGATGAAATCCAAGTCATTTGCCCAATCAAACTGCGTCAACGAATCGACAGTGAGAGGTTACAATTATACCACAAACATAGATGTGTTGTCTGCACTAGTACTCATTTTAATGTAGGCAGAAAAGTCACTAGGAAATAGAAAACACAGAAAATAGAAACATTTTTATATGATGACGAGAAATTACCTGCCTGCACTCGGTTACTACCATCAGTGAGCAATCTACTGCCATCTGTTGGCATTTCTTCTTGTTTTACGTCTTGAACATCGGCACAACAGAGAGGAATAAAATGATTATGGTATAGTTTACAGCTATTTATGTTTTCAAATGTACGTATATGTAGTTGGTTGTGCTTTCTTGAAGATATTTGATGCCTATTTCCAACTGTGTAACGCAAACCGAAACTGTTCTATCTGTGAGCGCACTATTGCTATGCAACAATTTTCTGGCTGTTTACAATACGAAAACAATAACATTTAACAATGGAATGATTGGGAAATAATCCATGAAAAGCTGATGAAACATTGAGATTGCTTTAATAAATGTAATTTTCCGATTTCATGCAATATATACTGGATGTTGTGAATGGCACCAACATGGCGGATGGGTTGCTTAGCAGCTTTGTATGTATAGGGACTTCTTAAATATATGCTAGTAGTGCAATTTCAAATCTAGATAGAACCGCAAATTACACAAGCATGAAATTGAACGCACTTATTGGAACCAAATAGCAGCGTCTAAGATTTACATTTATTTGGGCCATATCTATTTTGGATTGAATGAAAGGTGTCTAACACCACTAACTCTCACCCCAGCTGTTGAAACATTGATAATATAAACCGGAAAACCGCGTGCTCTCGTCATCGCTTCTCGGCCTTTTGGCTAAGATCAAAGTGTAGTATCTGTTCTTATCAGCTTAATATCTGATACGACCCACATTGTGGGTCCAGAATATTAAACTGATTTTTGGACTGAGGTGAGGTGGTTGTGGCTTGCCACACCCTCACCACGTGTCGGCCCAGCATTGCAGTACAGTTGGGATCGGCACACCTAAATCAAATTCAACCATAGTTCTTCTCTCTCATCTTGGTGGGTCATGGGTTCGAGTTCTACATGAAGCCTCATTCATGGTGCAAGTGACATTCTTTCTGCAAGATGGTCAAGGTCTGTCCGGAAAGTAATGTCACCACATTTATTTACATAATGTGGATTAGCATTATTCAATCTATTGCCCTCTTGCGTCGATCCATCTTTGGCAGCGTGATTTCCAATCAGCAAAGGCATCCTGGAAGGTCTGTGTTGGCAATGCGTTTAAAGCCATTTCAAAAGCTGCTTTCACCACGTCAATTGTTCTGTAACGATGTCCTTTCAGGGAGGATTTCGAACGGGGAAACAAAAAGAAGCCTGAGGGAGCCAAGTCCGGACTGTAGGATGGCAGAATTGCCACGTTAGATTTGGCCAGGTAATTGGTCACGCCCAGGACAGTGTGGGCTGGCGCATTGTCATGATAAAGTATCCAATCACCGCTGAATCCTTGCTCTCACTCAGTCTGTTGAGGACTTGTACGTGAAATTTAGACTTGTGTCCGGAGACACAAACTCATGGTGAACGATCCGCCTAATGTCAGAAAACACAATGAGCATAGTGTTGTGCGACGTCGACGTGTGCCATTTAGCATTTGCCTCTTTGTTTTGGCGTCGTATTGGAATGTCACCCATGATAACATTACCCAAAGAGTGAGAATCATTTTTACACAATCCCAAAACGTTTTCACAAATTTCCACTTGGCGAGAGTTTTCGGTCGTCAGTCAAAACCATTTCTTGGGACAAGTTTCGCACACACTTGACTCATGTGGAAATTCTTGTTCACAACGATGATAGTTTTTGAAATATTTAACACGTCGAAATCGAACATGTTTTAGTGGCGGTTCTTGAAGGAAGTCACATCAGTAAATATTTATAATTTACGAGAGGAAAGCTTTGAGTTTTTTTTTGATTAAAGAAAAACAACTGTTTTCTTCATTTTCTATTTTACAATATTCAATTTATATCCATCTTGTATTTGTCATTTTCTCATGTTCAATTTGTTGCCTATGAAAGTTATGAATATTTATTCTATTAATTTATTCAATTTCTCCATTTATATAGCTTTCCATTTATGTATTTTTATGCCAATAATAAATGTTGTATTTTGTTTAAAATCCTATTCGTTTCTCTCTTTTTAACTACTTTTATCACTTTTTATGTATTTGTTTCTTTAATTTCTTATTTTATTTATTTATTTTTTTAAATGAATACTGGTGATACGATGGAATGATTTTTTTTTTTTTTACTTTATTACAGAGAGAATAAGAAGAAGAAAAAATGAAATCATTCAGTTTAACACCCCATTTTTTTTTTTTTTTTTTTTGAACTTCAGGCTAAAAGTAAGGGGTAAGACAAGTGAGTGATGATGGAAAATTTGGTGGAATGAGAATGTGTGTGAAATCCCAGGGACACGATATTGTTGATCACAAATTTACTTGTGTGGGTATCGAAGTAAGTGCTCTAGCACTGAGCCTGCCACATTTGGGAGAAAATGAAGTAACATGTAGCGAAGGGCCATGCTACGTTGAGAATACTAGTCCTCGTTGGATCACCAAAGTGAAGCAGTGTTAGTACTTGGATAGATGGACTGCTTGGATATATCACGTTTTGTAGTTTCCGTATGAATCAGGATATATATCTGTAAGAAGTGAGAGTGGGAAATGTTTCAGTTTTACACGCACGGCACAGTTTAAAGGCTACACAAGACGGATGATTATGAAAGTCTGAGAACACTCACAACTACAAACCGAAACCATCGCAGTAGTAGTTGGCACTCTACCACTGAGCTTCCCAACTAGTGTCTATGTTTGAATTGTTTTATTCCGGGACAGCGCGAACGCAGTCCCGACTAACAAAAATTACGCGCCCGAGATACCCACGTTTGGGGTATTCGCGGGGGTCAACCCAACCGAAGTGCAATGGAAGGATCTCACCCCGGGGGAACCGCCTTGCTGATCACGGTAGCCCCTACGCCAGGTAAGTATGCTGATGAAATCCAAGTCATTTGCCCAATCAAACTGCGTCAACGAATCGACAGTGAGAGGTTACAATTATACCACAAACATAGATGTGTTGTCTGCACTAGTACTCATTTTAATGTAGGCAGAAAAGTCACTAGGAAATAGAAAACACAGAAAATAGAAACATTTTTATATGATGACGAGAAATTACCTGCCTGCACTCGGTTACTACCATCAGTGAGCAATCTACTGCCATCTGTTGGCATTTCTTCTTGTTTTACGTCTTGAACATCGGCACAACAGAGAGGAATAAAATGATTATGGTATAGTTTACAGCTATTTATGTTTTCAAATGTACGTATATGTAGTTGGTTGTGCTTTCTTGAAGATATTTGATGCCTATTTCCAACTGTGTAACGCAAACCGAAACTGTTCTATCTGTGAGCGCACTATTGCTATGCAACAATTTTCTGGCTGTTTACAATACGAAAACAATAACATTTAACAATGGAATGATTGGGAAATAATCCATGAAAAGCTGATGAAACATTGAGATTGCTTTAATAAATGTAATTTTCCGATTTCATGCAATATATACTGGATGTTGTGAATGGCACCAACATGGCGGATGGGTTGCTTAGCAGCTTTGTATGTATAGGGACTTCTTAAATATATGCTAGTAGTGCAATTTCAAATCTAGATAGAACCGCAAATTACACAAGCATGAAATTGAACGCACTTATTGGAACCAAATAGCAGCGTCTAAGATTTACATTTATTTGGGCCATATCTATTTTGGATTGAATGAAAGGTGTCTAACACCACTAACTCTCACCTCAGCTGTTGAAACATTGATAATATAAACCGGAAAACCGCGTGCTCTCGTCATCGCTTCTCGGCCTTTTGGCTAAGATCAAAGTGTAGTATCTGTTCTTATCAGCTTAATATCTGATACGACCCACATTGTGGGTCCAGAATATTAAACTGATTTTTGGACTGAGGTGAGGTGGTTGTGGCTTGCCACACCCTCACCACGTGTCGGCCCAGCATTGCAGTACAGTTGGGATCGGCACACCTAAATCAAATTCAACCATAGTTCTTCTCTCTCATCTTGGTGGGTCATGGGTTCGAGTTCTACATGAAGCCTCATTCATGGTGCAAGTGACATTCTTTCTGCAAGATGGTCAAGGTCTGTCCGGAAAGTAATGTCACCACATTTATTTACATAATGTGGATTAGCATTATTCAATCTATTGCCCTCTTGCGTCGATCCATCTTTGGCAGCGTGATTTCCAATCAGCAAAGGCATCCTGGAAGGTCTGTGTTGGCAATGCGTTTAAAGCCATTTCAAAAGCTGCTTTCACCACGTCAATTGTTCTGTAACGATGTCCTTTCAGGGAGGATTTCGAACGGGGAAACAAAAAGAAGCCTGAGGGAGCCAAGTCCGGACTGTAGGATGGCAGAATTGCCACGTTAGATTTGGCCAGGTAATTGGTCACGCCCAGGACAGTGTGGGCTGGCGCATTGTCATGATAAAGTATCCAATCACCGCTGAATCCTTGCTCTCACTCAGTCTGTTGAGGACTTGTACGTGAAATTTAGACTTGTGTCCGGAGACACAAACTCATGGTGAACGATCCGCCTAATGTCAGAAAACACAATGAGCATAGTGTTGTGCGACGTCGACGTGTGCCATTTAGCATTTGCCTCTTTGTTTTGGCGTCGTATTGGAATGTCACCCATGATAACATTACCCAAAGAGTGAGAATCATTTTTACACAATCCCAAAACGTTTTCACAAATTTCCACTTGGCGAGAGTTTTCGGTCGTCAGTCAAAACCATTTCTTGGGACAAGTTTCGCACACACTTGACTCATGTGGAAATTCTTGTTCACAACGATGATAGTTTTTGAAATATTTAACACGTCGAAATCGAACATGTTTTAGTGGCGGTTCTTGAAGGAAGTCACATCAGTAAATATTTATAATTTACGAGAGGAAAGCTTTGAGTTTTTTTTTGATTAAAGAAAAACAACTGTTTTCTTCATTTTCTATTTTACAATATTCAATTTATATCCATCTTGTATTTGTCATTTTCTCATGTTCAATTTGTTGCCTATGAAAGTTATGAATATTTATTCTATTAATTTATTCAATTTCTCCATTTATATAGCTTTCCATTTATGTATTTTTATGCCAATAATAAATGTTGTATTTTGTTTAAAATCCTATTCGTTTCTCTCTTTTTAACTACTTTTATCACTTTTTATGTATTTGTTTCTTTAATTTCTTATTTTATTTATTTATTTTTTTAAATGAATACTGGTGATACGATGGAATGATTTTTTTTTTTTTTACTTTATTACAGAGAGAATAAGAAGAAGAAAAAATGAAATCATTCAGTTTAACACCCCATTTTTTTTTTTTTTTTTTTTGAACTTCAGGCTAAAAGTAAGGGGTAAGACAAGTGAGTGATGATGGAAAATTTGGTGGAATGAGAATGTGTGTGAAATCCCAGGGACACGATATTGTTGATCACAAATTTACTTGTGTGGGTATCGAAGTAAGTGCTCTAGCACTGAGCCTGCCACATTTGGGAGAAAATGAAGTAACATGTAGCGAAGGGCCATGCTACGTTGAGAATACTAGTCCTCGTTGGATCACCAAAGTGAAGCAGTGTTAGTACTTGGATAGATGGACTGCTTGGATATATCACGTTTTGTAGTTTCCGTATGAATCAGGATATATATCTGTAAGAAGTGAGAGTGGGAAATGTTTCAGTTTTACACGCACGGCACAGTTTAAAGGCTACACAAGACGGATGATTATGAAAGTCTGAGAACACTCACAACTACAAACCGAAACCATCGCAGTAGTAGTTGGCACTCTACCACTGAGCTTCCCAACTAGTGTCTATGTTTGAATTGTTTTATTCCGGGACAGCGCGAACGCAGTCCCGACTAACAAAAATTACGCGCCCGAGATACCCACGTTTGGGGTATTCGCGGGGGTCAACCCAACCGAAGTGCAATGGAAGGATCTCACCCCGGGGGAACCGCCTTGCTGATCACGGTAGCCCCTACGCCAGGTAAGTATGCTGATGAAATCCAAGTCATTTGCCCAATCAAACTGCGTCAACGAATCGACAGTGAGAGGTTACAATTATACCACAAACATAGATGTGTTGTCTGCACTAGTACTCATTTTAATGTAGGCAGAAAAGTCACTAGGAAATAGAAAACACAGAAAATAGAAACATTTTTATATGATGACGAGAAATTACCTGCCTGCACTCGGTTACTACCATCAGTGAGCAATCTACTGCCATCTGTTGGCATTTCTTCTTGTTTTACGTCTTGAACATCGGCACAACAGAGAGGAATAAAATGATTATGGTATAGTTTACAGCTATTTATGTTTTCAAATGTACGTATATGTAGTTGGTTGTGCTTTCTTGAAGATATTTGATGCCTATTTCCAACTGTGTAACGCAAACCGAAACTGTTCTATCTGTGAGCGCACTATTGCTATGCAACAATTTTCTGGCTGTTTACAATACGAAAACAATAACATTTAACAATGGAATGATTGGGAAATAATCCATGAAAAGCTGATGAAACATTGAGATTGCTTTAATAAATGTAATTTTCCGATTTCATGCAATATATACTGGATGTTGTGAATGGCACCAACATGGCGGATGGGTTGCTTAGCAGCTTTGTATGTATAGGGACTTCTTAAATATATGCTAGTAGTGCAATTTCAAATCTAGATAGAACCGCAAATTACACAAGCATGAAATTGAACGCACTTATTGGAACCAAATAGCAGCGTCTAAGATTTACATTTATTTGGGCCATATCTATTTTGGATTGAATGAAAGGTGTCTAACACCACTAACTCTCACCTCAGCTGTTGAAACATTGATAATATAAACCGGAAAACCGCGTGCTCTCGTCATCGCTTCTCGGCCTTTTGGCTAAGATCAAAGTGTAGTATCTGTTCTTATCAGCTTAATATCTGATACGACCCACATTGTGGGTCCAGAATATTAAACTGATTTTTGGACTGAGGTGAGGTGGTTGTGGCTTGCCACACCCTCACCACGTGTCGGCCCAGCATTGCAGTACAGTTGGGATCGGCACACCTAAATCAAATTCAACCATAGTTCTTCTCTCTCATCTTGGTGGGTCATGGGTTCGAGTTCTACATGAAGCCTCATTCATGGTGCAAGTGACATTCTTTCTGCAAGATGGTCAAGGTCTGTCCGGAAAGTAATGTCACCACATTTATTTACATAATGTGGATTAGCATTATTCAATCTATTGCCCTCTTGCGTCGATCCATCTTTGGCAGCGTGATTTCCAATCAGCAAAGGCATCCTGGAAGGTCTGTGTTGGCAATGCGTTTAAAGCCATTTCAAAAGCTGCTTTCACCACGTCAATTGTTCTGTAACGATGTCCTTTCAGGGAGGATTTCGAACGGGGAAACAAAAAGAAGCCTGAGGGAGCCAAGTCCGGACTGTAGGATGGCAGAATTGCCACGTTAGATTTGGCCAGGTAATTGGTCACGCCCAGGACAGTGTGGGCTGGCGCATTGTCATGATAAAGTATCCAATCACCGCTGAATCCTTGCTCTCACTCAGTCTGTTGAGGACTTGTACGTGAAATTTAGACTTGTGTCCGGAGACACAAACTCATGGTGAACGATCCGCCTAATGTCAGAAAACACAATGAGCATAGTGTTGTGCGACGTCGACGTGTGCCATTTAGCATTTGCCTCTTTGTTTTGGCGTCGTATTGGAATGTCACCCATGATAACATTACCCAAAGAGTGAGAATCATTTTTACACAATCCCAAAACGTTTTCACAAATTTCCACTTGGCGAGAGTTTTCGGTCGTCAGTCAAAACCATTTCTTGGGACAAGTTTCGCACACACTTGACTCATGTGGAAATTCTTGTTCACAACGATGATAGTTTTTGAAATATTTAACACGTCGAAATCGAACATGTTTTAGTGGCGGTTCTTGAAGGAAGTCACATCAGTAAATATTTATAATTTACGAGAGGAAAGCTTTGAGTTTTTTTTTGATTAAAGAAAAACAACTGTTTTCTTCATTTTCTATTTTACAATATTCAATTTATATCCATCTTGTATTTGTCATTTTCTCATGTTCAATTTGTTGCCTATGAAAGTTATGAATATTTATTCTATTAATTTATTCAATTTCTCCATTTATATAGCTTTCCATTTATGTATTTTTATGCCAATAATAAATGTTGTATTTTGTTTAAAATCCTATTCGTTTCTCTCTTTTTAACTACTTTTATCACTTTTTATGTATTTGTTTCTTTAATTTCTTATTTTATTTATTTATTTTTTTAAATGAATACTGGTGATACGATGGAATGATTTTTTTTTTTTTTACTTTATTACAGAGAGAATAAGAAGAAGAAAAAATGAAATCATTCAGTTTAACACCCCATTTTTTTTTTTTTTTTTTTTGAACTTCAGGCTAAAAGTAAGGGGTAAGACAAGTGAGTGATGATGGAAAATTTGGTGGAATGAGAATGTGTGTGAAATCCCAGGGACACGATATTGTTGATCACAAATTTACTTGTGTGGGTATCGAAGTAAGTGCTCTAGCACTGAGCCTGCCACATTTGGGAGAAAATGAAGTAACATGTAGCGAAGGGCCATGCTACGTTGAGAATACTAGTCCTCGTTGGATCACCAAAGTGAAGCAGTGTTAGTACTTGGATAGATGGACTGCTTGGATATATCACGTTTTGTAGTTTCCGTATGAATCAGGATATATATCTGTAAGAAGTGAGAGTGGGAAATGTTTCAGTTTTACACGCACGGCACAGTTTAAAGGCTACACAAGACGGATGATTATGAAAGTCTGAGAACACTCACAACTACAAACCGAAACCATCGCAGTAGTAGTTGGCACTCTACCACTGAGCTTCCCAACTAGTGTCTATGTTTGAATTGTTTTATTCCGGGACAGCGCGAACGCAGTCCCGACTAACAAAAATTACGCGCCCGAGATACCCACGTTTGGGGTATTCGCGGGGGTCAACCCAACCGAAGTGCAATGGAAGGATCTCACCCCGGGGGAACCGCCTTGCTGATCACGGTAGCCCCTACGCCAGGTAAGTATGCTGATGAAATCCAAGTCATTTGCCCAATCAAACTGCGTCAACGAATCGACAGTGAGAGGTTACAATTATACCACAAACATAGATGTGTTGTCTGCACTAGTACTCATTTTAATGTAGGCAGAAAAGTCACTAGGAAATAGAAAACACAGAAAATAGAAACATTTTTATATGATGACGAGAAATTACCTGCCTGCACTCGGTTACTACCATCAGTGAGCAATCTACTGCCATCTGTTGGCATTTCTTCTTGTTTTACGTCTTGAACATCGGCACAACAGAGAGGAATAAAATGATTATGGTATAGTTTACAGCTATTTATGTTTTCAAATGTACGTATATGTAGTTGGTTGTGCTTTCTTGAAGATATTTGATGCCTATTTCCAACTGTGTAACGCAAACCGAAACTGTTCTATCTGTGAGCGCACTATTGCTATGCAACAATTTTCTGGCTGTTTACAATACGAAAACAATAACATTTAACAATGGAATGATTGGGAAATAATCCATGAAAAGCTGATGAAACATTGAGATTGCTTTAATAAATGTAATTTTCCGATTTCATGCAATATATACTGGATGTTGTGAATGGCACCAACATGGCGGATGGGTTGCTTAGCAGCTTTGTATGTATAGGGACTTCTTAAATATATGCTAGTAGTGCAATTTCAAATCTAGATAGAACCGCAAATTACACAAGCATGAAATTGAACGCACTTATTGGAACCAAATAGCAGCGTCTAAGATTTACATTTATTTGGGCCATATCTATTTTGGATTGAATGAAAGGTGTCTAACACCACTAACTCTCACCCCAGCTGTTGAAACATTGATAATATAAACCGGAAAACCGCGTGCTCTCGTCATCGCTTCTCGGCCTTTTGGCTAAGATCAAAGTGTAGTATCACACGTGTTTGAATTGGCTGGGGGGTGGTCGGTGTCGGTCGCGTTAGGTGTTAGGGATCCCCGTAGTTTCTCTCCCATTGCAGGTGGGCGCTTTCGAGCTGCTACTGCTTGGGCGAGATAAATTGATGACCTTCCCTGCTTCTAGATAGACGAATTGATCACGGGCTCGCAACTCCCTGATCAACCGATGTAGTCAATGATTTGATGGTTCCTGATTGGTGTTAGGGATCCCCTGGATTCTCTCCCATTGCAGGTGGGCGCTTTTGAGCTGCTACTGCTTGGGCGGCATTGATTGACGACCTTCCTTTCTTTTAGCTGTCGGAATACACGTATATAGACGAATAGATCGTGGGCTGGCAGCTTACTAATTAGCTGTAATCGATAAACTGTCTGAACTTCAATCGAAATGGAAACAATCCCGCCACTACGAAGGGACGGCAGCACTCTCATTGTACGTTTT